>NW_020291133.1:567656-859111 GCF_003184625.1 Aspergillus neoniger CBS 115656
AGCAGAGCAGTGACCAGCAGAGCAGTGACCAGCAGAGCAGTGACCAGCAGAGCAGTAACGCGCAGAATAATGGCGAACATGATCAAGAGGAATGGAATAATGAGGAAGATAGCAGCCAGGGAAACGGCAGTGGAGAGCAGGAATTCGGTGAACAAGATAGCGAACAGCAGGACAGCACAGAGCAGAATATTAGCGGGGAGCATAGTGTGCTACAAGATAACCATGGACAGGACAAGAAGGTAGAAGAAAGCAAGGAACCAGGAAACAGAGAGACTGGTGAAACAAGGGTACTGGAGAATGGTGACAACACTGGCATCCCCAGTAGGGAGCAGTGACGTGGGTATAGCGGCGAGCAGGAGTACTTGAGATCCATTATCACTACGGTTCTGATGTAATCCACTATAAGATCAGTGAGTTATAGCATAGTGTAGGCTATCATGGATGATGCGGTGTAACCAGTCCAGGATGCGTTTCAAATCTCAAATGGACTGGACAAGTGCTGATCACTGATATTTTGAGGCTGTGCGTTAAGAATAATGTTATTGACTTCCAGCTTTGATGTATCAACCGAACTTCAAGGCTTCTACAGCGTTGATTTCTCCAGGCCGAGGAGAATACTTGATTTATGTATGATACGGCATTGCTGTCTACGTTAGAAGGGTTCAATTGATCTGATAGCAATAACCTACAATTGACATGCTCAACTACACCGGAGGCTATATACACAGTGGGCATGCTATTACCAGAGTTGACATGTATCGGAACAATCATACTAGCCTCACTGGCGTCTTGTGTACTAAAAATTCTGGCACGGTCAAAATGGTATCTTGAGGGTCGTAAGCTTCCTGAAGAATCATCATATCACTGAGCCTACCAAATACTGGGCCTGCAGATAGTACCACTCTGTCGAATGAGAACCTATCAGCAGCGCAAATCGCCTAGGAAGGACAAATCCTGTCATGAACTCTTGAACTGATGATTTGAAGCCCTTTGACGCCATTCTGTCTGTCTTCTATATACCGGACGTCAAATAGATAGGCTGGCCTTCTTTAAATCAAATTCTCAATATAAAAACATACCACGGCATTGCTACTACCATTAGAGCATAATATATGGTCATCGGCGCCATCCCGAAGGTCACGATTACAGGGATGATTCTGGGTTTCCCATGGATGTCAGGATAGTTTAAATGCTTCCCAAGCCGCGTAATCTGATTTGCCAGGAGATATTGACTGAGGACCATAGCGAGGTACTAGACGCTCAGCTGGACTTTGAGGATGATGGGCTAGTTTTGCTGTTAATGATGATTGAAGATCACATGGACTTTGAAACTCCGTCCCTCCGACTACTCCGTTGCCCGAGTATAAAAGATCATATAGCTATCATATAAAGCTGTATCAGCAAGGTGATTGATTCATTCTCAAAGAAGAGAATGTCAGAACTAGAATCATCATCCCACGGCCAGTTGCTGATGGCTAGCGTTCCCAGGTACCAGAGAGCAAGGAGCACCGCAAGCTTGAAGCGGCCTTCGTCACCTGGTTCTGACAATTCCAACCTGCCAGCGTTATTAAATGCCCTTCATAGCAATCGGCTCACAATCGATGACTATGAAGCCATACTGGGTATTATTCCGTTTTCTATACCAGTTGGGTTGTGACAATATCTGTCTGAATTGGACATAGTTCGGGGGTGCGGGCCCATATTGCAAGGCAGTCGGCCACTTATATGAAGGCTTCACCTTGTCGGGAAGGCAAGATGATCAAGTTGATGGACCTTGAGCTGGATCATAAAATGCTGTGTCTCGCGTGTACTAGCCGATTATCTGTGCAAGTTAGATATCTCCTAAATCCACAACACTAAAATCAAACAGATCATCGTACATCCCAAGATGAGCGAAGATACTTCGCATAGAGCACTAGATTCACTTTTCGGGACCCCTGCTTCTACTCCATACTAACGCGCTATCTGGCGGAGATAGAATCTGAGGACGGTGACATATGCCATCATTTATTGCAATGTTTTCGTAGCAGTTCTTGATACTGGGGTAAGATCCCTCTAAAATTGAATTGTGGCCAACGACCAACATGAGTGATATATTCGGCATTGTAAGAAAATCTATCTTGCCGTGTTCTTTGTGCTCTGGCCCTGGTCAATGGTGAGTAGTGGTGGTGGGCTATGTTGTGAATAATGAAGAAAGCCCACGGCTTGCGTGGCCATTCTTGGAGCAGAGGGTCTGATATTGGTAATCAACGCTAATTTTGATGATATATATACTAGCAATGACCTGGAGTATAACGACAACTTATCACGTAAGTGGAATATAATATATGAGTCTAAATGATATTTTATGACCGACTGAAAGGGAAGGGTGCATGTCTGAGTAGTACTAGTAATGGGAGAAGTATGCCACCACAAATGGCAAACCACTACTTATAATGTAGCCTCTAGCACTAGAAGTCTGTGCACATTAACTGCAAGGTGCCAGGGCAGGTCAAAGTCACTTGTACATTTTCACTTGCCCCATACCACAGTCTCCGTCATTGTCAACCATCAGTCACAATCACTGTTGTGACGTGACCATATGAGGCTCGGGCGGTTTGAAAGGGCTGATAGTGAGAGCCTGGAGCTACTATTGGTTCAGAAGCTGCCAAAAACCATGGGGCATGAGATTGACTTAGTTAATCTGAAGGTCAGGAATTATCTACTGTGGATGGATTCATCACTGCTGCTATACCATCCGGGAGTGGCAGCCTGTGTATACGGTATTAAGTTCTGTCTTCAACTACTAAATCCTTCTCGATCCTGGTTGGCTGACTTCCTACAGCGAGTCAATTCCTTCCTGCATTGCTGCGGGGAACATTTTGAATCATGTGGAGGTCATGTGAGGAGGCATGGGAGGCCCCAGCCTCGAATGCAGTTATCGTTTATTGCTTGTCACCCAAGGGGTTGCCGACACCATAGAACTTCGATGTCCTTTGCACCACCAGAACCAGCAGCCATGACAACTATCAGCCTTCATGAGGTGATCTTTGTGGATCAGATCAGGAAGTCACCGGTATCTTGTATTTTCCGCACGATATGGTGCGGGAAAGATTGTGTCTTGAAAGTGGTAAGTGTCATGAAGCAGTCGGCCTAGTATCCTTGCCACGGCTGTTGACCCTTTGATTACACGTAGTATCACTCTCCACAGCCATTACCTGTTGGACGTCGAACTCGCCCGCGAAATCGCGAGACCAATCCATTCAAGTGCGAGAGCACAGCCTTGATGCGACTACGAGAGCATGGCTTCTGTGACCGAGGAGATATCCCAGATTTCTATGGTCTAATCGAACACATAAACCCAGTTCAACATCTACCATATCTTCAAGACTTCATCGAGGATACCTTGTTTGTGAACGCAGTTTTAATGGAGTATATACCAGACGTTCACCCAATTGATCTATCGAAGTACTCTCCAAAACGGCTCCATAAGCTCCGGCAGATACTGTTTGAGATTCACCGTGCTTGTGTTTACCATGGGGATCCGTATCCTCGTAACATGATGGTTCAGATGAACTCTGATAGAGTCTTATGGATGGATTTCGACCGCGCACAGACATTCATGTCCGAGTCGATCAAACAATCTCACCTGAATTGGTTGGAACGTGAACAAAGAATGATGGATGAATTTGTTGATGGCCTTGTTAGTCTCCGATGCGTAACCCTTCTCCTTTCTTATCGAAACCTAACCCAACGACGGTGTAGACAGCCGATGCTAAGCTTGGGAGGATTCATGAGACCTGGATTTGCTACTATGAGTATGTAAGTCGATACCTCGCTAGTATATCCAACGGACTAATATACCGCAACAGAAGCTTCAGACCCCCTCGGGATGAAGACAAGGAAGTATCGCAAGACAATATATAAGGGGCAATAGTGACTGCACGGGCTAGAAGGCTCGAAGTTACTGCTTGAACAAGTTTATTCTTTGGTGGAGGTGTAATCACCATTGGTGCCCCAGGAATCAACTAGAGAGGGATACCTTCGGAAGGGAGGAACATTAAACCGGCAAGGCAGAATCTTGATTAGGTAAGTGATTTTCCAGGCCCCCCACTTCTGAGTCTAACCCATTAGAGTTATTTGATTCCATAGTTCATTGGGAGTTTAAAGACAACAATTGACTTTCCCCTATTGCAATGCCTTATTGAACATGGCCTATGGCCCTTTGAAATGATACCAAAGCATACTATTTACTGTCATGGCGGCGCTACACGGTCACTGAATGCCCAGGAGCTGAATGAATCCACTCTCGCGAAGTACTTACCCTTTATATACTAGGTTGATCCTAGGTATACTAAGTCAAAGATCAACCTGCTAGGCGAACAATTACCTTGTTGCTTACTTCTGTCTCTGCCTCCGCTCTGATGGCTGACATTGGTCCGTCATGATAAACTCTGGGTTGAGCTGCCGAATACGAGGTCGGCTGACCCCCACTTCTTCTCCCACACAGGCATCAACAACTTTCTCGTCATCATCATCATCACCACCACCATAGTCTGCGCGCCTCCCTACCATCTTCCCCTGCATCTCCACGACCACAGTCCCCAACTGACGGCAGTTCACCAGAATGCTTCGCAAGAAAGAAGTCTACACTAACACCATCTCCCTCCCCTCCAACATCCCCCGTCAACTAGCCATTGATATCCTCCACAACCACGGCGAGATCATCTCACTCAACCCCCTCGTTATCTCCCACCACCCCATCAAAGCACCGCGCAACGCCCCAGCAGATGAGTACTACTCAACATGGTACGAGATTACCGAGCGAGTGCGCTACGTCCCCGGCACCATCAGCTTCAGAGGCTGCTTCCACGACGAACCCTGGGGGCTGAAAACCCACACCTACGCACCCATGGGCGTTGATCTGCGCAACACATATCGCATTGTGGAGGACCCAATCAATGACCCGTCGCTTGAACTCGCAGTTACAGAGTCCGTGGGCAATAATAAAGGAGGACTCTGTCTGCGCGAAGACGTCGAGATCGAATGCAACTTAACACTGATTTCGTTCGTGAAGAGCCAGCTGCGCGCTGCATCCAAGGTATTAGTGGATCGCCTGATCAAGAAGGCCGAACTCCTCGACGCAGGTGTCTTGCATGGTATTATGGAAGACGGAGTGCTCAGGACGTATAACCCAGCGGACCGAACACATACAGCCGTGATGATGCAGCCGGATGATCGGTCACGACGATCGTCATACCAGGTGCCCATGTCGCCGAGTGAGTATTCACGGTCGGAGTCGATGACTTCACAGACGCCCCATGCATTTGCGCAGCCGTATCGGCAGAGTCGTAAGCAAGAATTTACGGCGGAATTGCCAGCTGATACATACTATCCCATGCCGGGGCCGGGGAAATATAAAGTACCACCAGATGGAGGATACCCGGCTGAATTGCCTGCAATGAACGAGAGGCCTGGAGGGTAATGCGCTTCGATGTACACATGTCCCATGATTGATCGGACATCGTGGAAGTATTTTGGATAAGCGTTGCAGCCTATGTTAGGTACAATCATACCCACTGTCCTTCGAGCAGATTTGCGGCGCCACATCTCCTGTGTGCCTGAGCTTTACATACAGTTCTCCAGAACCAACCGCTGGCAGACCCTGCATTAGCCCTGACCCATACTGGGTACACTTGACAGAGACCTGTCAACCGACAACGCATAGCCCGCGTCGTACTCCATCTTCTCACAAAGTAAGATTCTTTACACCGATAGAAGTGACTATTCACCATGCGTGCATGCCAAGAGATAAAACCGCCTGATTGTGATAGAACTCCAAAAGAAAGCACTAGTATTGTTGTTATGCTCCATGGTTGTTATCCAGCATATGGAGACATGGGTTTATTGGTGATGAATGCTGCAGTGGGATATCCCTAATGACTTGTGGGGTAGGAGAGATGGTCATCACCTGCATATGTGCATGGATTTAAGAATACGGGGAGTCTCGTCATATCAGCTTCGGATTGTGGGAAGAATTCTATATATTAGCACATACAGACCATGTCATTACTTGATGTATATCTCACTTATTCCCCTCCACCTTTTCCGCTACGTTTCGAGAGAAAGTGTATGTATGATGTATTAAACACCCTGCAGCCTACGATAAGCTGTATGTCTTCCCAACTATCCAGCTTGTTCATTGGGGTCTGACCCTATCTACCTTCGAAAGGGCGTAGTTGATGACTGCGACATCCTAGACTGTCATGATGATTCAGACTGGGCCATTAAAGCTATGAAATCATTCCTACAACAAAGTGTCCAAATATTATCGATATCATCTAACATGTCTCCATCAAGATAATATGTCACACTAAACTGTACGCCAAGCAAGGATTTACTTGTCGTCCCTATTATACCACCTATCATCGTGATTCTTAGATCCAGATGCTGTGCTACTGCCGACAGACCCAGGAGGATCTTCTAAAATAAGATCATTCGCGTCACTGCCAGCGTGATTGTCCGGCCCTTGGCTCGACCACTCGTTAACGTCAGAAGGCGAAGTCGGCCAGGTATCCTGAAATTCTGGCTCGCCGCTGTCCCATAATTGGAACTTGTGAACATGCGCGTCAGGTCCAGGGACCGGCTGGTCGCCCAAGTAAATGTCTATCTGACCATAGCACTTTCGACAGGCCAGGAAGTTCTGGCAAATGGAACAGTCGTAGGCGATTCCATAGATACACTTGAGTCGGAGAGGGAGTGACGGACAGGTTAGTATACCCACTGGGCCAGAAACAAGCATGGTGCAAATAATGTAGAAGGTTACTCACCGTGAAGCATATTCCACAGAAAAACCCATGAGGTCGATTATATACTTTGCTAGATGGGTACTGGCTGTCAGAAATACTATTGCCTAAAGCCTCTTGGAGAAGCTCGATGATTTCGTCGCCGGCGTCATGGAGACGGGCTAGCTGGTGTGGCGTATACAAGTCATGCTCACTGCCCATCCGGCAGCGTACCGTCGGATCCGCCCCGTTTTCCAGCAAGTACCGAACGGTTTCTGCATAATTGGCCGGCTCGGAGGGCATATTAGGGTCCCAGAACAGCTCCGTGGGCCGAAGTGCCCAGCAGAGCGGAGTCCAGCCATCAATATCGGTCTCATTCACATATCGTCGCCGTTCCGCCGGGAGGTGCACATAGTTTAGAATTGTCTCAACGGTTTGTGCGCGGCCAAACTGCGCTGCCCAATGAAGGGGGGTTTTCTTGGCTTTATCTGGCGCCATCAGAAACTTGGGAGCGGCGCGGTGTACGGCCTTGAAATTTTCCAGCCCGTTGGTAGCAGCAAAATGAATTGCAAGACGGCCCAGTGGGTCTCGAAGCTGAGGCGAGGCGCCCTTGTAGAGCAGATAATTGATGATACTAACACCTGTCCCAAGACACGCAGCTGAAAGAGGATTGTGGACAATGAAGCCGTGCTCCGCGGCGATGTCGGCTCCCTGCTGTACCAGTTCGCGGACAAGGTGTTCCTGTCGGTCCAGATTTTCTTGGCGGTTCATTTTTCCAGAGGGTCGGGGGTTGCAGATGGAAATCAAAGGGGTAGAATTGGGCCCTGGTACTCGCTGGTTGACATCTGCTCCACGGGATATCAATTCCTTAACCGTGTCGAGTTGCAGATGTTGACAGGCGATGTGAATTGCGGCTCCCCACCCCTCTGTGACGCTATGAATATTCAAGCCTGGCTGGGATAAAAGCAGATCAATGAGCTCTGGTGGTCGCTCCAAGACCAAAGCATAGAGAAAGACCGTCCATCCTTTATCAGACGCCAGGTTGATGTTAGCACCGGCCCGAATGAGCGTTGCAACACATTCAAGTTCATTGCATCGGACAGCGGCCGCAAGAGCAGTGTCCTTCTCATTATCTTGTGCATCGATATCCAGTACATTGCGATATTCAAGCAATATCTTGAGAATGACTATTCGCCCCTTAATTGCAGCCTGGTGCAAAGGTGTTTGCCCTCCGGGTGTTGTGTCTGTCGATCTAGCCCCAGATTCCATCAAGATGCGGACAGCTTCTTCATTGGGAGTCGTTCCGCAAGCATCAAGGAGTGGACTCCACCCCGCCTCGTCCCGGTGGTGAATGTTCACACCTCGCTTGATGAGCACCCGGATAGAATCAACTTGGCCTTGGCTGGCAGCCTTGTTGATCGCGGTCGAACCATCGCTGTCTTCTAGTTCCGGATTGGCTCCCGCGTCCAAGAGGAGCTGAAGAATTGGAGCTTCCTCGATGGCGAGTTGAAGCATTGTAGTCCCCTGCGCGTTCTTCTCTATGAGTGGGGAGCCCTGTTCGAGCAGGAGTTGCGCGGCTGCGTCATGATGCCCTTCCACGGCATAAAACAGTGCATTCTGCTTTTTCTCATCAACTAAGGCAATGTTTGCGCCATGCGACAAAAGCCACCTGACGACATCGCAATCCCCAGATGCTGCAGCATACATCAGAGGTGTCATAGCACGGTACCAGCAGTGGTCGACGGCATTGACATCGACCGGGTTAGAGTGGTTAACTAGAACATCCAAGATCTCAAGCTTGGCATCCAGTTGCGTCGTCTTCTGGGACAGAAGCACTGGAAAGGCAGGTTGGTGAAGCTCGTGGTTAGGATTCGCACCGTGGTCGAGGAGCAAGCGAACACATTCTGGATCTCCAGACTCGCAGACAGCCAGCGACAGAGCCGTGATATTGGCACCCGGGCCCCTCAGATTAGGATCAGCCTCACTGTCTAAGAGGGATTCAATAGTTCTGGGATAGCCATATAAGGCAGCAATACATAGAGGCTGCCACCCTCGCTCAGCATCGTTGCCATCAAATCGGAGGTCTACGCTGGCGCCGAGCTGTACCAGAGTTTTCACTGTCTTCCACAAACCTCGGGAACATGCCGCGTAGAGGGGTGTGCATGGTCGGGGCGCATCCAAGAGTGCGTGTTGGACAGCCGCAATTGACCGGATGGTGTGATCAGCTCCTTCTGCAGCTGCATTGAACATGATGCCAACATGGCCATCCTTAAGAATATTAACGTCAGCACCTCTTTTCAGTAAGGTCTGTACGATCTGGTAATGGTCCAACCTGCATGCTAGGTACAGCGGGGAAGGAACGAAGATGCTAGGATCCGGGGGAGGATTGGGGTCCATCCCATACTTCAAAAGGGTATCCACCACGCGTCCCATGTCTAGAAAAACTGCTCTCCATAGAAGCGAAACGGATAAGGAATCATGGGACTGGTTCAGGTAGTAGAGAGCAGCATCTTCATCCCCTACCCGCATGGCCTCAGAGAGCCCTCCTGCCCTGACAGGCAGTTCATGTCCACTTTGACTTAGAAGTTCGTGGAGCCCAAAACTCTGGAGCCCCAATGTCTGAAGGGACACGCCTGCAGGGTCCAGATCACACACTTTCGGCCGACAAAAAGGGTTCTGCATGGCCCAATAAACTTTCATCCAAGCGCTCAACGGTCCATCGGGCTCTAGCAGGACTGGTGCAATTTCTTGAAGTGCTACTGGGGCCTTCGATAGGTGATATGGGAACGATTCAGTCGCATAATAGATTATATCCCGACCATCTGACATCAGTGGTGGAGTGATATGCTCCTTGGAAGAGTAGACCCTCTCTTGATATTCATTGTAGATGCTCAGGAGCTGCCTCTGAATCCTCGCCGAAGTCAGAAAACTATACAAGAACTTACAGGTCCACTGAGGCCCCACTGATCGGATCTCAGTCCATAGGTAACCACCATCGCGTGCGAAAACATCCAAGGTCTCTTGACGAATGCGAACGGGGTTCTGATCTGGTTCCAGCAGCCCGCTTATCCAGGTGATCATATCAGGCTGATCTGTGCTGGATTCGTCATTAATGTCCGGCTGTTTCGCTTCTGGCTCAGAGTGATAGCGACAGAACATGGCCAATTCCTGGGATGTCAGTGGCCGATATCCACACAAGATCCATGTGAGTGTTGAGCGAAGCCAAGTGATATCTGGGACAGCCCGTAGAATCTCATCGAGGACATTCGCAGCCGTGCTGTGTACAGATAGACGGCTGAAGAACTGATGAAATCGCATATATGTCCGTGATGATGGTATTTGGGGCCATCCCGTATAAGACGAGATAATATTAATGATGGTACTGAGAACATCATAATTCATCGATGCGAGCTCACTTAAACGGCCTTGCATGTAAGCTTCTCCGTGCCCACAGGGACACAAACGCGATATAAGCATTTCACTGCGACAGTGTTCCTGTTCGCAGTCATCCGGCTTGTTCAATCCTACTCGGTAACAGTGTAGGGTCATGTTAGGAGCACTGAGCTGGAGCTCTTCCTTCAAAGCGTCGGGTCTCCTAGAAGTTATGAGAAGCTTGGGACGCATGTCTGTAAAGCCATAGGCTTTGGCAATGGCCTTCCAGTACCCCTTCCGACTTTCGGCGGTATCACAATCGTCAGCATTCTGTAGGCACAACACTCTACTTTCTATGTGATCTCGCAGCATTAGGCACAAAATGTCTTGCAGATCCTTGGCGGTCCACCCGTGCTGCAGCAAACTCTGGTTTTCCAAGAGCCAGGTAGTGAAGTTGGGCACGCCTTCGACGAGGCGCGAAAAGCTGTACACCAGAAGGGTACTAACCATGGCGTCCATCGAGTTACGCGCTTGATCATGGCGGGAGAAAGAGAAAGAGTGTATTTCGGCGTCATCTAGGTTTTTATCAAACCGCTCCCGTTGCCATGCTAGAATAACCTGCTCAGCTGCCTCGGTAGTCAACCGTTGGTCTTCACCGTGGATATACAATATCTGGGGGCCTCTGGATGTCTTCCACAATTTATATTCTGAGCTTCTAAAAATTGGATGTGAGTCTATGACGCGTGTTGACAGGAACTGACGGTGCGGAAGGGCCATTGATAGTAGAGATCGTTCAATGGCGATGCGCAATGATGATCTATTCCAGCTGCAAGATCCATTGAAGACCATGTCAGACAACCTAGAGATGAGCGGGCTATGCGCTTCGCCGGTGGGTTCTTCGGGCAGAGCCAACTCAGTACATATACCTAGAATCGCGGTGGATTCATCAAATACCTAGAGTCAGACCTCAAGTCAGAAACAATATACCTCACATAGACCTGTCTATAATGGTGTTTGATCACTCACTGAATCGATCCTTCCCGGTGTCTCCTGATTGGCATAGATGCTAATTATCCGAGTGCGCAAGGTGATGCGGGAGCTGAGAAACAGACCGGTTGATTCCATGGCGGTATTCGCCAACGCCCTGATTGAAGTTGGACTGATGAGATGGCCCCATTCTTCTGTTTTGTGTGTCTCTAGAAACTTCCATATTCGGGCATCGAATGAGGGGGCATCCGTCCTGCGGTGGAAACAGCCCGCGAAAATCTGTCACCATGTCAAAATGAGACCTAGTGCTCGCGTTTCGTCAAACACCGCCATGATCAACTCACAAATCTCACAGTATCGGTGAATATACTGGTCCAAATTGTTTGATGAGAACCAGAAAGCGCAACAGCCTGTACATCCCTGTTGTCAGAAATATAGCCTGGTACCAGCGGACTGCTAAGTGTGCTTCAGAGGAGAACCAACTCTTTCCACAACCAAGGCCCCCAGCTCATAAGCGATAAAGATGATAGATCGACTGTAACTAGACTTCTTCATGTATTGTCAGTATATGTTGCCCTTCTGTGAGAAGTGAATACGTATAAGTCCGATAATCTTAGAACACCTACCCCTACGCTTGACGGTCGAAACTGGAGTAACCCAGCTAACAGTTGCAGTGCCTCTTTCTCCACATAGTACCCAGTCAGATCTCCTAAGAGAAAATGACTTGCATTGCTTTGGTATACGAACTCTCGTCGTTCCGCGTGAGAGGTGAAGTGATCACCGAAGACGGCTTCCAAGCTCATACGTTCCGGCCGCGAGATTCCCATTACGTGCACGATACTGTTTTATTGCATCTTAGTAGGCAGGGCGTAAATCGCTGAAGGAATTGTCTTACTCCACATATTCTGATGAAGTATCATCCTCGCTGGCCTCCTCAGGTATAAATGTTGGTAGTTGCTCGGAAAGTTCGAGGCCGTGGAAGGCCTGACCTATCTTGAATGCAACAGGGTGTTTCGATGACTCCTCCATCATTCTCTGAGGCGCATAGGGATAATAAAATTTTTAGTTGGAGAAGAAAGAAGGATAACAAGCAATTTATGGATGTGTTGCCTCTGAGTCATTCATGGACGACAATCTGTAACTGACGGGAAGTCGCGTCCGTGTAACCCTTTCTTCCCGAACCAAATTAGCCTAAGATTACTGGAGAGGGAAAACCCACCCAAAGATATTACAGGTCAGTCTCACTTCCTAGCATACACAATAGCCCGATTCCAACCATGCAACATGGGAAGGGATACCCGATAGGACACAAAATATCCGATTGGTGGGGACCCTTCAAGAGAGGGACATGCGAGCCTCGCGAGCTAATCAAACACCCTAGGCATTTACTCCATTAGGGTATCACTCACACGGTGTTGCCTTGGAACACACCAGGGGTCAATCATAGGCGTAGGGTAGTCATAAGAAGGATCTCCCCTATGTGTCCTCCCTCGGAGGCTTCTAGCAATTCGACATCGAATCAACCTATCATTCTAGTACGCAGCACACGAAACAGTACTGCAAGACAATGAGTCTTGGCTTTGATGACGAGCTCTGGTTGAGCGACCAGACTGAAGAGGACGAATGCGGGCTTACAGATCCACGGTCATTTTCCTTGGAGTTGACATACCAAGGTCCTGCTGGTGGTAAGTCAATTCCTAACAAATGAAAATACTACTCTCTCGTTAGATCCGTGCTTCATTATTCGAATTCGATTTCACTCCCTGGTGTGACTGACATCTCTGTAACGCGGACGGACGGCAATAGACTTCCGGACTCGCAACAGACCAGGCCAGCTACAGAGACCCATGGTGTCCAATTTTGAGATGGGGCGACGACGCAAGTCTGCCTACCAGGTCAGCTGTGAGGCAAAGGCTATGATCCATGGCAGGTGGGGAGGGAGAGGCCAGGACGCGTGCGACTTGGCCACTCTGTTGGTGTATGAGTTCCAGTTCCATTCCTACCGTGGATGCCGACTCAAGGCAGCCGACATTCGCTTCCGATTCGAGCCGATACCAGGTCAATCAAATGAACTGTCTGTCGCTGAGATTCAGCCAAATAGTGTATTTAAAGTTGCACGCACCGAGCAATCCGAGCAATCCACAACCGGCCTTGAGCTTACGCTTGGGTCCCAGCCACTGGCAGGAGCTGTGAACACTTCAATCGCTATCACCAATTCGAACAATGTGGAGAAGGTTACAGTTCATCACACGGTTGTCACTGGCGACCGACCTGCAGATATCTACGGCAGTCAGCATGAGGCACATTTTTCGCTGTCAGAGAACGTATCACATTCTTGGTGATGTCAGTGATCAACAGGTCCAGCCGACATTAGAATGGCGCAAAGGCCCAAGTCTTCCTGTCAACTCACTGACCATTATTGGTCTAATCGTTAGGAGATTAGTACTGTTCCCATGAGACTCCACATACCACGCTAATGAAACTACTCGGGTTGGAACCCAAGCATATACGTTCACGGTATCTTAATTTATCTCTACTTTCGATAAGGCTGACATTTAGTTTTGTGGCATTACTTATTTCGCACACCAAATGACCCAATGTGAGATTTCCTCTTTACAGCCATTGGCATAGCAGTCTGTAGTAGCTCTAAAACTAACCCTAAAAGAGTCCACAATATAAGCCCAAGAACATTCCCCCATTGTAATTAGCCCCTTTATATCACGAGATTTCCGAAGTCAAAGAACACAGCATTCAGTTATATTGCAATTAGGGATCTCATCGTCACAGATCCGTTCTAGACATTTAAGCCTAATCTTACATAGAACATTTGGACGGTCCGTTCGCCGTAAGCTGCCTCATTAAGTCACTGCCTAGACAATCCATCGCACCACTAAATTAGCCTCTAATAATTGTCCCGATCGGCCAGTCAGAAAACTGGATCCATTCTCTGATCCACTGTGGATCTGTACACAACAAAAATCCTTCGGGAGATGCCCGATTGATTATCTAGCTTAATGGGTTCTCCTGGCCGGTGATTGCTCGACCATACTCCGCTTCTGTGTGCATCAGTCCACATTATGTTCCGTCAACACACTGGCGCGCGTAACGGGAGTGAGAGGTAAGGCAGCCTCATGCTTTCTTGTGTTTTTGCTCTAGCATAGTTGAGCAGGTATTCTGATTGTTGCCCAGAAATTCAATGACTCGAGCAAATTTCGCCTACAACTACTTATCAATGTTAGTAAAAAGCTGTAGTTCGACATGCGAGACATACTTGGCAGCAGTCGAAAGGCCTGTGTGGTCTTGAAGTTTGATAAGTAGTGGTCAGTTGTACCTGTGGACAAGCGGAAGTCGAAGATGAGATGAGAATTTTATTATCTTTATCATACACAGAATTGGTCGAAAAGTAAATCACTAGAGATTCGCCCACAATGAGGGAAACATCTACTTCTCTTCGACTACGGCATCCTCTGGTCCAGTTGTCGCTTTCTCGGTAATCCTCTCCCACTTCACCCCAAAAGCCAAGAAAAACGCCGCAGCTGTAGTGCCGACAGCGACATACTATAATCTCATCTGATTAGTTCCAAATAACAACAGTACCAGTGAAACAAAAAGCAACACTCACGAAGGTCGAAGTAATAGCCTGATTATAAGCCTCCAGAACCAGATTCAGCAGATCCGGAAAATACTGCTTGACTGTATCACGCACATCCGCCATCCCAGCAGCAGACACCAATGCAATCTGATCGGCATTCAAACCAGCATGATCAGCTAGTTCGGGAAGTAGAATCGAGCGAAACACAATACCACCAAGTGATTGTGTGATAGTAGCCCCTAAGTACTGGAAGAATAGATTCAATGAAATCGCGGCAGGCATAAGCTCTGGCTTGTCGCGAACAGAGTGCTGGATAATGAGCGACGGCATTTGCTGTGCCATGCCGACACCAAGACCCTGAATAACTTGGAAGCCGATCCAGTGGCTGGACGGGGTATGGAAGGTCGAGAAGTGCGTGTATAGCGCCGCGGCTGTGCACATGAAGAGGGGGCCGATATACAGCCAGGGGTTGTAGTAGTGAATTTTGCGTGCTGTCAACGCTGTGTCAGATTGTGCTCTAGCTTGATACGGAGAATAAGCGGGGTCTGAGTATGTTGAACGCACCAAAGAAGCCAGCAGAAAGAGTTCCGACTATTTGAGCCAGCACCGAAGCCAATGTTCGCGTACCACTTTGCAACGGGCTCGCGCCTTCCACGACCTGGAACCACTCAGGGAGATAGTAGTTCAAGATACCAACAGACCCAAAGTGAAAGAAGGAGAACAAGATACTGAAGGTGATTGTCCTTCTGGCGACGATATTTCCCGGTATCATTGCGTCCTCGCCCTTGTAGCCTTCCCAGGAGACAAAGATCATAAGCATGACACCAGAGCCCACAAAGAGTCCGATAGTTGTTGCTGAGTCCCATGACTCTTTCGTCCCACCCCACATCATAGCGAGCAGTAACATGAAAATAGATGGAATGAAAATGGCACAACCGATGAGATCCAGATCAATAATTCGTTGGACAGCCGTCCGATCCCGTTGTATGTATGGGGGTCTGAAAAAGCACAGCATGGTAAGCAGCGTCAGAGCACCAGGGGGAAGATTAACCCAAAAACACCACCGCCATGTAGCGTACTGCGTAAATGCACCACCAATGACGGGTGCTAGAATAAGGCCCATGGCGAAGCAACTGCTGCATATGCCGAGCAGCACTGGTTTGGATTTTTCGGGAGATACAGTGAGGACAATAACGAAGCCGCCACTCGCAACCCCGGATGCCCCGATACCGGCAATAGCCCGACCCGCGATAAAAGTGTTGCTATTTGGTGCAAAGCCGCACACTAGGCTGCCGATTAAGAAAATGGAGAAAAATGATACATAGATCCAGCGAAGCGGGAACATTGAGCTGAGCTTTCCTGCTAACGGAGTCAATGCGCATGTTGTGAGCGAGTAGGCAGCTGGATACCAAGCTAATTGCGCGGTATCGTGAAAGTCAGCTGTGATAGATGGGATGGCCTAAGCAAGTTTAGATATACCGATAGACAAATGAGGGGAGTAGGATTAGTACAGTGGCGATGACGAAAATGTCCAGAGACATCAGAAACGCGCCAAAGCATATGCCTCCAAAAATGGCAAAGAGGTTGAAACCGTGCATCGCATTCGGGTTTGTCTCTGGCACCTCATTGTTGACATCATTACTGACCGCATGCTGGCCTTGGGTAGAAGTATTAGCATCCTGTCCTGAGTTGGTAGTTATGCCTGTCTCATCTATGGAGGATGCAGCCATGTTGGGGATATAACTGTTGATTGTTAAACAATAGGAGTAGAGGCTTCTTATAGTCGAAAAGTGAGTCAAATTAATAGCTTGCAAGAGGCCATTTCGGGCTCGTGATCGGGCTCGGGAGAGTGCTGCACCGGCGCGATTCCTGCGACGACACTGAATGTCACCGGTTTCTACCGTACATCCCTGCTTAGCCGCATCCTAAACAGAACTATGAGTCTTAGTGTGGCTTTGCTGGCATTGTGAGAGCGATCTTGCCGCTGGGCAATGAGAAGAAGCAAAAGGGAGAGGATACACAGGGATATCAAGTCGTAATGCCCTTTTCTATTCTATTTGCCATTGACCTTTTTATAAGTTTATCTCTAGTTATGTCCAGACATCTAGGGCACATTTTTTCGCCCGGGCGGAAGGTGATTGACGGGCCAGCCAATCAGCGCCAACTTTGCGATTCGCCCAGCTGAGCCTCGCGGCTTCTTGTTAGGGGTCACCCTTTGGCTCCAAGAGTACGTCGCCTGTTGGACAAGAAGGAATAGCTGGTGTTCGAACGGGGGCCTCGGGGCCTCTAAGGTTTTGTGTGTGTGGCGGCTAGTCAGCGGGTGACAACGAGGCTGGGTAGCCGAGTCCTCTAGTAGGGACCTGTCCCATAACAAACAGAATAGATAAAGATTAAAACTTTAATATTTATTTATAAAAATAAAAATTTAAAAAATTATTATGCATGTTTCTGACAAATGAAAAAGATAAAGAAATATTAATTAAATCTTACTCAGTGGGAAAAGAAATAATATAATAAAATAAACCTATATTATAAAAAATTTAGCTAGCTAATCTTATTACCGCTAGCTGATTAATTATTATTTATATAGAAAATTCCAAAGTTTCTAAGATTTTATTAAATTACCAGCTATTCCTTCTTGTCTAACAGGCAATGTACTCTTGGAACCAAGTGGGGACCTCTAACAATCTGTTTTTCAGCAGCCATGCAATCTAAGGTCTAGTCCAGGCGCCAATCCAGGTTCCAGACGGTCTAAGATACAAAGTATGTTCCTGCTTGGAGTGGCATCCCCATGAACCATGGGCAGCAACGTTGATTCCTCACACAGTGGCCTGCTTGTCCGACTGAAGGTTATCAGTTTGCTCTGTACAATGCATATCGTCATCTTCCTGCGTTGGGCGACTATTGACCCATGGAATTCCGCTGGATAAAATGAATGCTAGAGCGCTACCAGCTATTGGAAGATACTAGTAGAGTTAGCATCGCCAGCTTAACACGGAGGTGACAAGATTGGAAGATTAACTCACAAAGATAGTTGTGATGGCTTTATTGTATGCAATAATAATATCGGCTAAACGGTCCGGAAATGCTTGCACAGCAACTTCCCGTACCCTTAGGGTTCCAGCATTCAAAAGCATCTCGATCTGCTTATTATCCAACGACGCTTGAACTTGTAGCTGCTTCTTCAGCTCGTTCTGGAAGATAGCGCCTCCTATACTTTGCATTACTGCACTTCCGAAGTATTGCGTGAAAAGAACAGTAGCTATCCCAACTGGAATGTACCGCGGTCTGTCCTTCAATACAAGCTGAACTGTAAGCAAGGGAATCTGTGCTGCAAATCCACAGCCCAGGCCCTGAAAGATCTGATAACCAATCCAAGATGCAGATGATGAAGATGTAGTGAATGTCGTATATAGACCGTTGGCGATGCAGAGAAAGACAGAGCCAACGAAGAGCCACGGATTGTAATATCTGAGGTGTTTGGCTATAGTCATAAAGCGTCAGAAAGAATGTGCATAGACGAAGTAAATTATTCGGTGTTTACCTGAAATTCCACAGACAAGTGAACCAAAAACCTGAGTGCACACCGAAGGTAGAAGCATGACTCCGCTGCGGATAGGGCTTGCTGACTTGACAATCTGAAACCATTCCGGTAGGTAGTAGACCGGAATGACGAATGAACCCAGAAACAAAAAGGCAAACGCAATACTAAACATTGTGGACTTGCCCCACAGAAGTACAACGGGGACCATGGCCTCATCGCCCATGTAGCACTCCCAGCAGATGAAGATTGTCATCGTCACAGCAAAGCCAATAAAAAGTCCGATCACAGTCGCTGAGTCCCAGGGATGTTCGCCACCTCCCCATTGTAAGGCCAACATCACCATAATGATAGAGGGTATAAAGAGAGCACATCCGATCAAGTCGAGCTGTTTTAGGAAGGACACACGTTGGGCCCCAGTGTTTTGGGGTGGGTGGAAAAATAAAAGCAACGTCACCACAGTCACTGCTCCTGCTGGAAGATTGATTAGAAAGCACCACCTCCAAGTATATTCAGCCAAAGCACCTCCGATGATTGGGGCGACAACAGTTCCCAGGGCATAAAGAGAGGTTATCAGCCCAGTGAACAGTGGACGCTGCTGAGGGGTTGTTATCAATGCAATGACTGAGAGACCACCCGACACTACCCCAGAGCCTCCAGCACCAGCGACTGCTCTTCCGATTATGAACATTTCGGAACTGTTTGCCACACCGCAAATCAGAGATCCTAGAAGGAATATGCTGTAGAACCCGAGGTATGTCCATCGCAGCGACAGCAATGACGAGAGCTTGCCACTGATAGGTTGAAGAGCGCACATCGTGAGTGGATAGGTAGCTCCATACCAGCCGATATCTGTTGTAGCATGGAAGTGGGTTGATATTGAAGGAATAGCCTTTGAGAGGTAACTTTTAGTTCCACAAAAAATCGAGCAAATAGAACCGAGAGACTATCAATTAACTCACAGTAGCAATAATAGAGACATCCAATGATATCAGGAAAGTGGCTATCATAATTCCGGCCAAGATGCTATAGAGCTTCACAGAGCCGACCGGCTGTGCTCTGAACATCGCGTCAGGACTTGAAGACATTATCAACAAGGTTGGCCAAGATTTCAAACGATTGTATCAGTCATCTATGGTAATGAAGTTATTCGAAATTTCACTGTAGGTTTTATGCTGTCCCTGATCTCCTAACAGTCTACCCATTTAGGTAGTCTGTGGCATAGTAGGCCGGGGCCGGTCCCGGCCCCGTGACCGACTCCGAGGCCGACTCCGAGGCCGACTCCGGCTCCGCGCCGCGCGCCGCGTTGGCCTCTGCCCCCGGCTTCTACCACAGTGTCACTCATCACCCTGGTACTAGAGCTATCTCCCAACACAAAGAGCAATGCAACCCAAAGCTCCCTCAAGGCGGCATGCATGTGTACGATGCATTCAGTTGAAAGTGAAATGTGTTCCGGTTGGAAATGGACGGTGTCAACGATGTGCGAGACTCGACCGACACTGTGCTTTTCCAGACGGCTCGCGTAGGAATACAAGCATCAGGTTAGCCCAATAACCATATACACCTGTGTTGGGGTAGGCTGCCGGGTAACGTTCTCTCCCTCTCTCCAGAAATAGCCGCGTCGATGTCATCCAGCATCAGGTCGATACACTTGCTGCTCAACTATATACTGATAAGGTATCCTATTCAAACTGATGCCTCCCCTTTCCTGCCAGAAGACTATCTCAACTGTTTCAACTAGGCCCCGAGGATGGAGCTGTCACCTATAACAGAAACGCCATTCCCTTCTACCATCAGTAATACTTCGTCACAGCCCAGCCCTGTACCTGAACCGTTCGACGATTTTATTACCCGGGGACTTCTCAATATCACTGAAGGTGAAGAACTTCTCTTGAAGTTCCGCACTGACTTGATGCCCCAGTTTCCATTCGTTATTATACCTGAAGTGAGCTTTGTTGAATTGCGCAAGCAATCTCCATTCCTCCTCTTGTGTATAATAACAGCTTGCCTCGAGCACAAGCCCACTCTACAGCAGAAATTGGAATTTGAAGCTCGAACTGTCGTCTCTACCCGGATAGTAATGAATATGGAGAGGGACATGGATTTACTTCGGGGGTTACTGGTTCATATTGCATGGTATCACTATCATTGGCGCATCTATCATACCCAGGTGTACATGCTTCTTCAGATGGCTATGGCCATCGTTGTTGATTTGGGACTTGACAGATACAACAACTTCAAAATGCAGTGTATCTCTCATAATGGAAAAGGGACGGAGGAGTTACACAAAGGACAAGTACTCTATCTGACTCCTGATGGGCAGCGTGCCTTCTTAGGGTGCCATTATTTATGTTCCAAGTGAGAGCTTCTAAATCGCGGTACAGTGATATTAACTAACAGAATAAGAGCCTCGATATTCCGGCGACAGCTGACTATGAAACATACAGACTGGGTTGAATACTGTGCTGATAGCTTAGGGCAAAGGGCGGAGTATCCCACTGACCAGTCTCTAAAAGCACTAATTAAGATCCAGTTACTTGCTCAGCAATCGGAGGTAGAGATCGAAGACCCTATCCGTGCAATGAGCAAGGACGAGCTGTTCCAGTCTATGAATGTGCTTGAGAATCAAATCGAGCATCTTCTTGTACAGGAAGCACAATGTAATACCTGTGTGTCTATCTGAGACTGACTAGTTTCGCCATTTACTGACCTGACTAGGGTCCCTGCGTTTGGAGCTCAACGCTATTCCTGCTATTGTTCTCGGGCATGCTCTTCGGCGACAAAGAGATGTCCATTGCCAGTATGAGAAACAGCAACTGCTCACCATTGCGCGTTCCGCGTTCAACATTGTGACGGTATTCCTTGCATCGCCGGCTTCGGTCACACCTAATCTTCCTATGTTCAGTTACACATCCATCTGGTACGGCCTTCTTGTTTTATCGAAGCTTTGCTTGCTTTCGGATGCCGCGACAAAAGGCAAGGCAGTCGAAGTCTATAACAAAGATATCCACAACCTCGGCCTTGCTGCTATGCAGAAAATGGAGGCAATGTCACGAAGAAACGATGTTTGGGATAATTGCCGTGCAGTGATTGGATCCATGCTCTCATGGTTAGAGAGCAGTCGGATACAGCCCCAATCAACACAAGTTCAAGGAGATACACCAAACACCCAGGACGCTGAGAACCCTCATATGCTACCACAACCAATACCCGAAGATTCCCCTCGAGCCACAGAGTCTGCAGCGGTAGTTGAAGATTGGGATGCTACCGTATGGCAACACATGTTGCAAGATTTGACCTGGATAGGGCTACCGATGGAGCAGCAGTTCACTGTAGATCTAGCCTACATGCATTGAAAGCAATGTGACTTTCATACCCCTGTCCACCGGATTACGCTGGCTGAATTATGTTTGCTTCAATCTTATTAAACTATGGTAAACCTTAACTAGATTCGCAACCTATCACCGCGCCTGCGAAACGGAACCTTTCCGGTCTCACTTCCCCATCGCTGACCGGTGTACATTCAGTAGCCTTCATCGATGCGATAACGCCATCAATTCTCTTTTCCTGGGACACTGGCTTGACATGTGAAAATTGCGCCAGGTGATAGAAGCTTCAAAGCTCTGCGCTGCTATAATTCTTGGATGAAATGAAACTTCAGTTTACCGTGCTGCTCCGTCAACATTGAACTTATATGTCGAAAATGTAGTATAAAGGCCGTCCATCCCCCAGACTGTCTTTGACTCTCGTTGCCACTGGGGATTATTGATTCCGTCAGTCCAGTCTTGCATTTCCAGTGAGATCGCTCCATACTCCGGCACTATACCAGTACCTTGCTTTCGTTTGAGTGGTACTTGATCTGTGTGACAATAGAAATATATCAGTTACTACTACTAAGCTCAAGGGCATTTATAGGGGGGCAATAGAGAAACACACCTGGTTTATTATTCCAGGTGTGGACATGCAAGGCTTCCTGGTCCGTATAAAGTTCGACCTTGATCCCCGAACGTGCTGATGAAAGTGACGCCACGGGATGATCTTCCTTTTTCCACGGCTGAAATCGGGAGATGAGGAAGGTATCATCGTAGCCACGACTACCGGGCTTCCCTATGCCATAATGCCCCACCGTCTTCGGTGCTGACCAAAAGTCATACGGCGAACCTTTCTTGTTGGCTTTGAGATCTCCCGTCGGGATCCCCTCGTCATCCGTCCCGATCCGCAGCCCCGAGAATGGCAGGTGCAGTTCATGTTCTAAGATTGTTTGGGCCGACGATGAAGAGGAGTTCCCGGAAAGGCCATCCAGGTTCCAGAATACTTGCTGGCTCATATTGATCGGGGACGGCTTGCGGGTCGGCGTCACCCCAAAGGCGATGCGCCACTCGTACGGCGTTACCGTGTGCGTGAGACACGAAGCCGCCGTCCCCGGGAACCCGTTCCAGCTGCGGTCGAACAGGACGAAGGTAATGCTGTTCTCCGTGTGGGACCCGATGTCCAGCGTTGTCCGCCCCCAGCTGTGCTCCCCGCCGTTCCAGGTCATGGGGACATTACCCTTACTCGTGTGGGCGTTGGCGGAGACCTGATGATTGACGCCTCCCAATTCAAACTGAGCGTTGCTGATGATGCCCGCGTATCGACCTACACAGGAGACAGATATAATCTCACATTAGAAGGATATATGTGAAGAGGGCCCTCAGCGAGCGAAAGTTGTACTTTACCTATGGCCCCGTTCAAGAATGGGTTGCCTTCATATCTTGGGTAATAATCTGCCTGGTCAAAGCCCATGACAATATCAATCTCCTGACCGTGGGTATCATTAATCCACAAGTTGGTTAACGCCCCTCCATGGTTGGTAAATGCCAGACGGATGCCTTCGGCCTGAATGACATATTTCCCTTCGTCGTTGGTGGGGAAGAGAGCCGTGGCCGCCGCGAATGGACTCCCCCGGGTCCAGGCGGATTTGATGGCTGCGAGAACACTCGTTGCGATTGTGAAGATTCGCATAGTTGTGGTGGCCAATTACGCTGCGGAAAAAAAAAAAAAAAAAAAAAAAAAAATTGAATGGCAGAAAACACGGTTCCAACAAGTTAGTTGAGGAACTTTCAAAGCTCTCCGAAGATTCGAGGGGTGAGTTGTAGGTAACTAATGGGTAGGTAGTTTAGTCCAGCTCGGCCTGTTATGCTAGAGCGATCAATCAGCCCTTCTTTCAATGACCGGCTAATAGAGAACCGGCGACTTTGGGGGTCGGCCGGCATGCTTGCAGGGGGTTCGAATCTCGCCGGCTAAATCTCCTTTCTAGGGTGTTTAGGTGCTAGCAATTTGGTCAGAAAGCGCCCTTACCGATATTGTTTGTACGGCCTCAGTCAGGAAATGAGCGGGGACTGTATCTGGCTATCTCTTCCGGTTGACATTGACGGATTGCCTCCATCACCCGTCGGTCAGCTTAAAGGCCGTTAACGCTTGGAATGGCCGAGTTCTGAGCTCTTAATCGGGTGTGATTGATATTTTCACCGGAGGGTCGTTGGAACTATACACGCAAAGCTTAAGAGGATCCTGACAAATTCAAATTTACGATCCTACTCAGAGAGTACGGGTATTGTTTCTTGAGCAAAGCCCCATTGACTATCATTGACCGATCAGGCGAAAATTACCATCCGTCCACTACCTTAACCCGCGCACGCACACCATTCCGCAGCTTCATGGTTTTCCCTCTCTTCAGATGGTTGTCCATTGGGTCAAGCAGCGAGATCTCGAATCGACCCACCGTCGCACCCACCAGGCATGCTAGCTCCGCCCGCGTCCACCCCTGGCCGATGCAGCTCTTCGGCCCCGCGGAAAATGTCAAAGAGGCGAAGTTGCTCGTCGCGCCGCCGGATTTCCCTTGCTGGGGCCGCATCCACCGCTCCGGGTCGAAGCGGTCCGCATCGAGGCCCCACAGGGCTGCATCGTGGTTCGTGGCGTGGGCGGCGAAAGCCACGACAGTGCCCTTGGGGACGAACGTGCCCTGGATGATATTGTCGCGACTGGCCACCCGTGTAGCGAAGGGGACGAATGGGTAAAATCTCAGGACCTCGCTGCACACGGCGTTGAGATAGGGTAGTGATTCGATGGTGGTCGCTAGGTGGGTGCCAGCCGCGGTAGTTGTTCCTCTTCCTTCTACTTGCATGGAAGATATGTGGGTGCGGATTTCCTCCCGCAGTCGTGACTGCATAGCGGGCCGTCGACCAAGCTCGTACATGGCCCATTCAAAGGCTGTGGCGGTCGATTCGTGGCCGGCGACCAGGAAGGTCATCACGTGGTCCACGAGTTGTTGCTCGGTGAAGGTTCCACTGGCCAGGGCTATGGCTACGATGTCATCGTCCGGGGGACTTTCCTCGGACTGTCGCTGCCGCTTTTGGACCTTGTGGTGAATCACCCTCTCAGCCACTTGGCGGATATACTGGGAACCCTGCGTGAGCTCGCGATTCTTCCTCACGGGCAAGGTCAGCAGGATGCGGAAGTCGATGTAGTTGCCCAACAGCTCCAGCCAATTGAAGGCATTGGATGGCTCCAGAAACATCTTCCGGTACTGCTCGCTGAGCTCGTTGTGCGGATGGGTGAGCGTGTCGAAATCATAGCCCATTCCCACCACGCCGATAATGTCGAGGGTTGCGCGCGTGCCCCAGTGGTGGAGCTGAACGACCGGACTGTCAGACTTCTGTCGTTGGTCCTTGCTGCTGTCGTCCTCTAGGGACCGCTCGATCAACGAAACCATCAGAGCGGCTTTCGCCCAGAATTTGGGAATCAGGCGTTTGACGTGGCCGGTGGCAAAAGCGGGCAACAGGCCTTTCTTCTGCATCTGCGGGGAGCGGAAGTACGTCAAACGAGATGGTTACCCAAGGGAAGATGGACGGATACGACTCACCCGATGCTCTTCCCCGTCCAGAAAGCCCAGACCGTTACCCGTGAACCGTTGGATGGCAAATCGCGCGAGATTGGTCTTGGTGTAGTCATACGCACCGTGGACTAGCACTTCACTGAGACCCTTGGGGCTGGTGACAAGCAACCTTTCGTTGGAGAGCGCGACGTAGTACCGGATGAGACCATTGTTGGGGATAGTTTCTGACCATCGACGTGCGACGTCCCACGGGAACTCCCTAAAAAGGGAGGTCTGATTGCCGGTAAGAAGCCAGCGGCGCTTGAGAGGGTGGAATATGTCAATGATATTTCCATCATCAATTCGAATCCGCGAGCTGAACGGGTGGTCTTACAGGCGGTGTTGGCAGATGCTTGAACGGTGTGAAGTACTTGGGGTACAACACTAGGGCGTAGGTGACCCGCCCTGCAGCCAGAAGTACAAGGAAGACCATGGCCTTCCCAGGCTGGAAGGCAACGTCAAGCTTGTAAAGAAAGCCATATCCTAGGTAAATGAGCGCTCCTAGAGTAAGACCCAGCCAGCAGGTAAGAAAAGAGAACATGATGATTGGGTTGAATATGGTCCATCCCCCTCTTTGCAGACACTTTCTCCAACTCTGTGGTTTAATACGTTTGGCAGAGGCGAAAGTAAAGTATAAAGTCCCCGGAGCCGGCGGCAATAGGGCTGTTTTGTTCTATAAGTAGCCGGTCCCCGTACGGCCTCTGATGATCAGAGGTACAATACTTTAAAAAAAAAGCAAAAAGCCAAATTTCCAGAACAGGGGATAGCTTGATTCCCACTCCTACAGTGGAATAACCTTTTCATACCATCGCCCACGAATATGACCGACTTCAGAATGCCCCCGACGCAAACCGCGATCGTCGGCATGCCCTCCGGGTTTCTCGGAATCAGCCATGAGACCAAGGTCCCAGAATTGGAGGACGATATGATCCTTGTGCGGAACGAAGCAGTGGGATTGAATCCGATCGACACCAAGCTTGTGGGAAAGCTGTTCACTGTTAATGCCATCGCCGGCATGGACTTTGCCGGCACGATTGTGGCTCTAGGGAGCAAAGTGACGACTGCGGCCGACCTCCAAGTTGGGGACCGCGTCTGTGGGGCGGTGATGGGTATGCACTCCTTGACCCCTACGGTGGGCGCCTTCGCGCAATATGTAGGCGCCAGTGATGTCGTGACCCTCAAAATCCCCCCTGACATGTCTTTCGAAGCTGGCGCCTCGATGGGCACTGCCATCGGGACCATCGGGCTGGCCCTCTTCACGTCGCTCGCCCTTCCCGGCAGTCCACTGCATCCGGTCCAGACTCCCATGACCGTGTTGGTGTATGGTGGGAGTACAGCCACGGGGACGATGGCCATCCAAATCTTGAAACTGTGAGACCAAACCCCCCTCCCTACCTATACTTCTACGCTCATGGGCAATTGTTTACTACTAGATCCGGGTATCGGCCCATCGCGACGTGCTCGCCGCGGAACTTCAATCTGGTTCGGTCGTACGGGGCTGACGCGGTGTTCGATTACAAGGCGCCTCACTGTGTCACAGATATCCGGGCGTCGACCAAGAACGGGCTCAAGTATGTCTTGGACTGCATCTCCGAGCCCGAGACTATGGCGTTCTGCTACAAGTGCCTGGGCCGGTCGGGCGGCAAGTATACTGGGCTGGAACCCTACCCGGCATCTCTGCATACACGCCCCACGGTCCAGCCGGATTGGGTGCTGGGGCCGACGCTGCTGGGAAAGCCTATCGGGTGGGCAGCGCCCTTTGCCCGGGAGGGATGTTCGGAAACGCGAAGGTTCGCACTTGAATGGTTTACGATTGCCCAGAAGCTCTTGGATGAGGGCCTCTTGAAGACGCATCCCATTCAGCGCATGGAAGGGGGCTTCGAGGGAGTTTTGGCGGGACTGGAGCTCCTACGTTCAAAAAAGGTCTCCGGTAAGAAGCTGGTTTATACCGTTTCCTGTGAGTAGGGGGTCTGTGGGCCGGTGGCAGATGAAGATGAAAGTAGCGTACATATATACTTACTAGGTGTAGCTATACTTTGCAAATAAGCCAACAAAGGAATTTACGGTCTGGGTATGTAATATTGAAACAAGCAATGCTCGATATGCTGCTTATTCGCAAAGTCGCCGCCCCGGACGGAGGTTTTAGAATGATAGTCTGCCGGACCGGACCCGGCGTATTTGTCTCGATTGCTAGAACCATTCTACTAATTTCTTACTGTAACATCACTGCAGTATATATGCTCAGTCACACTGTGGTCCTTAGGGAGCAGGAAAGTGCCACCATCCTGCTACAGGCAAAAGAAAAACAGCTAGTTCCATTCAATATGACATCTGTGCCTCATCCTGAGCCCATCGCCATTGTGGGCATGGGGTGCCGCTTCCCTGGCGAGTCAAGCTCGCCGTCCAAATTTTGGGATCTTCTGCACGATCCGCGAGATGTCTCGCAGGAGATTCCGGGCGATCGCTTCAACTCGCAGAGGTTCTATCATGCGGATGGGAAACATCACGGAACTACCAATGTTCGACGGTCCTACTTTCTCTCTGAGGACATCCGCCATTTTGATACCCAATTCTTTGGTATCGCCCCAGCCGAAGCCGAAGCGATGGACCCCCAGCATCGTCTGCTACTGGAGGTTGTATATGAAGCCTTGGAGTCTTCCGGAACGTCAATCGCCAAGCTTACCGATTCCGACACCGCAGTATATGTCGGCCTGATGTGCAGCGATTACTATGTTCTACAAGCCCATGACTTGAACACGATTCCGACATATAACGCGACAGGGGTAGCCAACAGCAACGCCTCTAGCCGGATCTCCTACTTTTTTGACTGGCACGGGCCATCTATGACGATTGATACTGCGTGTTCCTCGAGTCTCGTCGCTCTTCACGAAGCGGTCCAGACGTTGCGCTCCAAGCGTTCTCGGGTTGCCTTCGCTGCGGGGACCAATCTCCTGTTATCGCCTCTGCCCTACGTTTCGGAAAGTAAACTCAACATGCTGTCCCCGACAGGCCGTTCGCGCATGTGGGACGCGGATGCGGATGGGTATGCCCGTGGAGAAGGTGTTGCCGCAGTCATGCTCAAGTCTCTCAGCGCCGCAATCCAGGACGGGGACCGGATCGAGGGTGTGATCCGCGAGACGGGCGTCAATCAGGATGGCCGCACCAAAGGGATCACGATGCCCAGCGCCGTCGCGCAGGCCGCGCTCATCAGAGACACGTATGCCCGCGCCGGCCTGGATCCAACTAAGCCACAAGATCGCTGTCAGTATTTCGAAGCCCACGGCACGGGCACACCCGCCGGTGACCCCCAGGAGGCTGAGGCCCTGAGCCAAGCCTTTTACTCGGGGGCAGAGAGGGTGGAGAGCGACAATCCGCAGTCTGCCATGCTGGTCGGCTCGGTGAAGACGGTGATCGGCCACACGGAGGGGACGGCTGGCCTTGCGGGGCTCATCAAAGTGTGCTTGGCCCTGAAGCACGGCGTTGTGCCACCGAACATGCTCTTCAGTCGCCTCAACCCCGCATTGGAGCCCTTTGTGGCGAATCTGCGTATCCCGACGAGGCCTCAAGCCTGGCCCGCTCTGCCGGATACGCATCCCCGGAGAGCCAGTGTGAACAGCTTCGGGTTTGGTGGGACGAATGCACATGCTATCCTCGAGAACTATGAAGAGATACGCCCTAAATGTCTTGACAGAGCACCAACTACGCATGACCAACCAGCCGTTTCCGTCATTCCACACGCTTTCTCTGCTGCGTCCAAGGGCTCTCTTCTAGCCCTTTTGAGATCGTATCTGTCTTATCTCGAGCGGAACGCGGAGGTCGATCTGAAGAACCTTGCTCACACCTTGATCACGAAAAGGTCATCTCTGGGAGTCAGAGTTGCATTAGCAGCGACAACTCAAAATCAGCTGCGGGAGGGGATCAGTTCAGTACTGCAGCAGGCTGCAGAGGGAAATGATAGCTCTCTTGGATCGTACTCCTCCGCTCGCAAACCTTCTATCCTTGGTGTCTTCACTGGACAGGGCGCACAGTGGGCCGCGATGGGAAAGCAACTTATCAACCGCGTGCCAAGGGCTATGGCATTGGTAGAGAGATTGGACAGATCACTCGGTGCTTTGCCGGAAGAATACATGCCACGGTGGAGCTTGGTCAGGGAGCTCTTGGTGGATGGGAGCTCCCGCGTCCAACAAGCAGAGATATCGCAACCGCTCTGCACGGCAGTGCAGGTCTTACTTGTGGACCTGCTTTCCGCTGCTGGGATTAGGTTCAGTGCGGTTGTCGGTCACTCGTCAGGCGAGATTACCGCTGCGTATGCCGCGGGCTTCATCTCTGCGGACGACGCCATCCGCATAGCTTACCTCCGGGGTCATTTTGCAAAGTCGGCTTGTGGACCTAACGGAGAAAACGGCAGGATGATGGCAGTTGGGACTTCAATCGCTGACGCAAAGGATCTCTGCGATCTAGACGACTTTCGAGGGCGGATTTGTATTGCCGCTCATAATTCGCCGGATAGTGTGACACTTTCGGGCGACGAGGAGGCCATTCATCATGCTAAAAAGGTTTTCGACGAGGAAGGAAAATTTACTCGAATCTTGAAGGTTGACACTGCATATCACTCACACCATTTGAGCTCGGTCAAGGAGGCCTACCTTGCTGCTTTGCAGGATCAACAAATACAGATCTATGCCCCCAATGCGGATGCTCCACAGTGGTACTCCAGTGTGCATGCAGGCCACGTGGTCAATATCCATGATAAACTAGAGGATAAGTATTGGGTTGAGAACATGCGAAATACTGTTCAATTTGCGACCGCCGTCGAAAAATGTGTGGAGGGCTTTTCTCAGAAGTCTCTGGACTACATTGTCGAGGTTGGCCCTCATCCCGCCTTGATGGGACCAGTCAGAGAAACAATCCGGCAAACAACCGGGAAAGACGTGCCTTATACAGGTACATTGCGACGCGGTATGGATGACATAATCGCATATCAAACTATCCTTGCATCCTTGTGGACAGCATTTGGTGATCATGCAGTGGACCTGGCAGGATTAGAGCAGGAAATCTACCAGCCGGACAGTTTCCAGAACCTGGAAGACCTACCTCAGTACGCATGGAGCCATGATCGTTTGCTCTGGGCCGAATCGCGCTCGACCAAGCTCTTCCGTACCCTACCTGGTGGCTTTCACGACCTGCTGGGTGTCCGCACCGAAGACAGCACCGAGAATGAATGGAGGTGGCGGAACGTGCTCAAAACCCAGGAGCTACCATGGCTTTCTTGCCATGCTCTGCAAGGGCAAACAGTCTTCCCTGGAACTGGGTATATTGCTCTTGCCATGGAGGCTGCCTTGCAGATTGCGCAGGACCGCCAGGTCCAGCTGATTGAGCTCCGTGATCTGAAGATCCGAAAGGCGATTGCGATCAACGATCACCTCGGGACGGACCTCGTAGTGACCCTGACCAACATTTCCAGGGCACCAGAAGGAGAGGACGACGTTATTGAGGCCAGATACAACACATACTCCGCGAGCAACAAGGACTCGGCCTCGATGACGTTGAACACCTCGGGCGACGTCCGTATCATTCTCGGCAGCCCGCAAACTGATCTTTTCCCGCCACGAACTCCGCCCAAAGCACCTTTGTCGGCCCTGGATATCGACCGTTTCTACTCGGCCATGCGGAATGACCTAGGATACATGTATGATGGTCCATTCCGGGGGTTGACGAAGCTGGCACGTCGCCTAGGGCATTCAAGCGGTGCGATTACCAACCCATGCACGGGCCCCGATGAGACCCAGCTTCTCTTCCATCCCGGAATGCTGGATAATGCTCTTCAAGGCCTCTTTGCTGCGTATAGTGCCCCGGGTGACGGGCGCTTATGGTCAATGCGCGCGCCAACTGCATGTCGACGGATCACGCTCAATCCATCACGGTGCGGACCGCACATGACTTCGGAGGTGGCATTTGATTGCACGGTGACTGATCCTCGGGATGATTTCATCACGGGGGATGTGGATGTCTATTCTGCCGATTTTGACAGCAAGATCATCGAGTTTGAAGGACTGAGTTTCTCCCCCTTCGCAGCGGCCAGTGAGCAGAACGATCGCTGTCTTTTCCAACAATGTGTCGAATACGTCGACCAACCCGACGGCGGGTTGGTTTTGGGGGATAGGCAGCCAAGCGCACCGGAGCGACAAAAGGCGTTGGACGCTGAACGCGTAGCGTTCTACTATCTGAAGAGCCTTCATCAGGCTGTCGATCTGGACCTGCGCCTGGATTTGCCTTGGTACCGCCAGTCCCTCCTCGACAATGCCTCGAGGGTCGTTGGTCTTGTTCGCGACGGCGCTCATCCTTATGCTCCACAGTCATGGTTGAATGATAGTGAAGACGATATCCAGGCGATAATAAGAGGGTATGCCACGTCAAGGTTGAGACTAGATTCATTCAAACTGATAAGCATTCAGATACGGCGAGCAAGACCCTGACTTCAATCTCACGAGGGCTGTCGGAGAGAACCTTCCGCGCCCATCCGTGCTTACAGGCGAGACCAACATTCTCGAGTACATGACGCAGAACAATTATTTGGACAATTACTATACGCATGCTATCGGATTTGACTGGCTGAACGAGTTGATCTCCGGAACAATACTCCAGCTGACATGCAAGTTCCCTCACATGAAGATTTGCGAGATTGGTGCTGGCACGGGCGGTGCCACACAAGCGATCCTAGAAAAGGTGGGCGACGCGTTTGCATCATATACGTATACCGACATCTCGAGTGGCTTCTTCGAAAAGGCGCAGAGCAGGTTTCAGAGGTTCAGCAGCCGCCTAAACTACAAGGTCCTGGACATAGAGCGCGACCCGACAACTCAGGGATTCGAAGAACACTCTTACGATCTGGTGCTGGCTGCCAACGTTCTTCACGCTACTGCCTGCTTGGAGCACACCCTCCACAATGTTCGAAAGCTCCTCCGGCCCGGCGGGTTCTTGGTTCTCATGGAAATCGTCGGGAACGATGTTTTCCGCATTGGATTGGTGATGGGTGGACTGCCCGGATGGTGGGTGGGCAAAGACGATGGCCGACGCTATGCGCCGACGGTCACGCTCGAGCAGTGGGACTCGCTCTTCCGGACCACGGAGTTCTCTGGCATCGAGACTTACACCCCTATGCCCGACAAGGTCCAGATGCCTGGATCGGTGTTCGTGACGCAGGCGGTCGACGCCACTCTGAGCAAACTTCGAGAACCCCAGCATTTTCCACGGACTTCCGCTGCGTCGAGCGACCTGGTGATTTTGGGCGGCTCGCGCGACAGCACCTCCCGCCTTGTTCAGGTCTTGGTGCCGCTTCTAGAGCCATTTTTCAAACATGTTATTACAATCCGGGATTTGAAACACCTTCCGACTATACCACCAAGGGCCTTCGCATTGAGCCTCCTGGACTGTGATGGCTTGCTTTTTGAAAGGCTGGATGAACCACTTTGGCAGAGCTTCAAGACCCTGGTTTTGTCTCTATCTGGCCTATTGTGGGTGACCACTGGCAGTCGCCTGGAGAGGCCTTACGCCGGAATTGCCCTTGGTCTGCTGCGCTCTCTCGTATACGAAATACCAGAAACCAAGATTCAATCTTTGGACGTTGACGATGTGTCAGATGAAGGGACTTCAGCAGTCATCGCACGGCTCCTGCTCCAGATGCAGTTCCATTCCGCAATGCCGAAGGAGAAGCAGGAGGCGATCCTTTGGACTCCAGAGCCAGAATTGATCCTTGCCAAGAACAGGCTGCACATGGTTCGTGTGCAACCTCAGGCCGAGCAGAATGACCGATACAATTCGTTCCGTCGACCGATTATGAGAGAAACTACCCTGGGAACCAATGATCTCCGGCTTGAATATGATGGGGGCGCCTACGTGCTTCGGGAGAAGCACGATGCTCCCGAGCCTCACAAAGACTACCGTACGGTTCAGGTCGAGTATTCGCTTCTCTCTGCAATCAAAGCCAATGATGGCTATTACTTCCTGTGCCTTGGAATCTGCCAGGGTACATGCGAGAAGGTTCTGTGCTTGTCCACCGATAATTCCTCCATTGTCACTGTGCCGCAGTCAATGCTGGTCACCGTAGACAACAACGACCTTATCGACGCGCAATTCATGTCGTTTGTGGTTGCTGATCTTGTTCGCCAGCATATCCTGAGATTGAGGCCCGCTGCGGGTACACTGCTCATTCACGAGCCCGACCCTGGCCTTGCGTCTTTGCTGTCTGGTCGAACGGTTGTCGAGGGTCAGTCGATTGTGTTCACAACATGCAAGCCAAGTAATGCGAAGAGAAGAAACTGGATCTATGTACACGAAAGAACTCCTGCGCGCATTATTGATGCACTTATTCCGCGCGACGTTGCGTTGATTATCGATCTATCTTCCACTGCTGCGTCCAAGTATGGACTTGGGACCAGAATTGCCTCATTGCGACCTCAGGCCGGCCAGAAACTTGGCTTTTCTAATCTTGTCCGCAGCACGGCATCACCAATGTCAATTCCTGTCCCTGAGAGCGTTGGGCTGCTTCTTGAACGAGTCTCGGCGTTTGAACAGTCCCAACTGAATGGAGTTCCAGACGGTGCGCCACTCGACACTCTCACTGTTGGAGAAGCCGTGACAAAGCAGCCCTCAGAGTCAAGCCTAGTGTTGATTCAATGGGACCCACATCAGTCCGTTTCGGTCTTAGTGGAGCCAATCACCGTGAGGAATGACCTCTTCCAGGGTGATAGGACCTACTGGTTGGCGGGCCTGGCGGGAGACATGGGGCAGTCCCTGGCTGATTTCATGATCCAACGCGGTGCGAGGCACATCGCTCTCAGTAGCCGCAACCCGATAGTCTGCCCTGAATGGCAGAAGTTGTGTCAAGCCCGTGGAGCGCACATCGAGTACTTTACATGGTACGTGAACTGCCCAACTACATCCTATCCGAAATCTTACTGACAGAGTGATCGTTTTTGTCCAGTGACCTGACCCGGTATGCGTCAGTTCAATCGACACTCAGCGCGATCGAAAGCAAGATGCCCCGGATTGCCGGCGTTGCTAATGGTGCCCTTGTGCTTCGCGACACTCCCGTGGCGACGATGTCCTTCGATGACCTCCACACGGTCCTGAAACCCAAGGTGGACGGCACCGTGAATCTCGACAGCGCGTTCGCGGACCATGCGCTGGACTGGTTCATCGCCTTCTCGTCGATCGTCGGGACGACCGGCAACATGGGCCAGGCGGCCTACTCGGCGGCCAACTGTTTCATGAAGGCGCTGGTGAACAACCGGCGCCGCCGCGGCCTCGCCGGGTCGGTCATCGATATCTCCCGGGTCATCGGGGTCGGCTACGTGGAACGTGAGACCAAGAGCGAAGGACGACTGACCAAGGAGCAAACGGAGCGGCTCATGAACCGCACCGGCACCATCCCCATGTCCGAGCCGGATTTGCATCAGCTGTTCGCAGAGGCGGTGGTTGCCGGCCTACCGGGGACGGCGCCCGGCTCGGAGCTCATCACGGGCCTGGCGCCCATTGGGATGGCGCAGGCGGAAACCGCCTTCTGGGCCGCCAACCCTAAGTTTGGACTCTTGGTGCGCGACCAAACCACCTCCTCAACTGTCTCCACGCTCGGCGAGAATGGGCGCTCCATTGCCCAGGTTCCCGTCTGGATTCAGCTGCAGGATGCTACCTCGCCGCAGGAGGTGTCGACCCTTATCCAAGGTAAGTGATGATGCACCCCCCCTACCTTCGTCTTCCGGTCTACCTTAAAAAGAAGGAAAGAATCACTGCTCATTTCTAACTTTTATTTTCCCTTTGTTTTAAGTTGCCTTGGGAAGTAAACTGCGGGCTTCGCTCTTTCTGTCGGCGACTGACCCATTATCTCCGGAGACACCTCTGGTCGACCTCGGCATCGACTCTCTGGTCGCCGTCGAAGTCCGCACCTGGGCCGCCAAGGAGCTGTCGGTGGACTTGCCCGTACTCAAGATCCTGGGCGGCGCTTCGATCCTGGACCTGGTGACGGATATCCTAGGGAAGCTTCCAGGGGACCTGCTAGCTAACGCTACTGCTACGGTTTCAGACGCTTCGGGTCCGAACTTCCCGGAGCGGGGTGGCCGTGAGTCCCCGCTAGCTGATTTATCCCTGTCTGCCTCGTATGATCTGGTTTCGATGCAAAGCCCGCCTACCACTGTGCAAGACTCGGATTGCTCGGATCATGATGGGCTGAAGAGCTCCGGATGAGAGATGCTGACCCGGGGGGAAGGAAGTTTCGAAGTCCAGCCTTGGCTGGCTCTGAGCTTATCACATGTACTGTAATATATGAATCAATGTTTTCCGTTGCGCTGCTGCACGCTGTAAGCGTCTTTTATCGTTGAGGTCTAGTGCGTTAATACAAGTGGTGTTGGAATAAAACAATTATTGACAGTTCTACCCTTTCAGGGCCCATGTTGTCCACCTGCTTTGCCCGTTTTGATCCCTTTCCCAAGATGAAAGGGCAAAGGAGCGGAATTGCGGGCAATATTCACAGAGGGCAAAAAGGCTAAGACTGTTGGAGTAGTCCCCAAGCTGTCTTGCAGTTCGGAGATGGTCGCCGCCGGCCTCTTCTTGCCTTACCTTCCTAAAAGTCGCCGGCTCTCCCAGGCCGGTTCCATTGAAGTATGCAAATTTCCTTCCGACTGAGCACCTGCACCGGGATTGAACTCCACTTTTCTCTTCTCTTCACTTTCTTCTGATCAATTGCGCCAATGCTTAAATATTCACACAAGAATTTCACCAGTTCAACGAACTTTTATGACATCCAGCATTGCATTTACTTGTAATACGATGTCATCCCAATCAGCCACCACCACTACCACGAGAGCCGGTAGCCAGCAACAGCCAACCCCTGCCCCACGCCCGACCATCCTCTGCTTCCACGGCGCGGGCACCAACGGCCTCATCTTCCGGTTGCAGGCGCGCGGGATCGTGCGCTCCCTCGCTCCCCACTTCCACTTCGAGTTCCTGGACGCCCCCTTCGAAGCGGCGTGCCCGGGTCCCGGCGTCGGCCCCGTGTTTCAGGACCTAGCGCCTTTCCGTCGGTGGCACTGCGACGGCAGCGCCGTTGACCAGTTCGATCTCGCCGGCGCGGAGGTCGTCCGGGAGCGCCGCGTCGTGCGGCGGTTGGTGCGGGATGCGCTGAGGCCTCCCCCGCCACAGCGGGAGGAGCAGGAGAAGGGGCAGGAAGGGGAGAGGCTGGGGTATACGCCGAAAAGCGAAAGCGGGCCGGGAGTAGCAGCAGCAGGAGGAAGGGGGAGGGTCGTCGGCGTGCTGGGATTCAGTCAGGGGACGCGGGTCGCGACGGGGGTGTGTCTAGATGCCGAGCTGGGAGCCTCGGTGCAATTTGCTGTTCTCATCGCGGGGACGTGTCCGGCTTTGATGCTTACGGATTATGCTGATGCTGGTGGTGATGACGGTGGTGATGGGTGCCCCGCGGGCTGCAGCGCAGACTCTCCCATTTCCCCCTCCCCCTCCTCCCCTTCCGCCTCCTCTTCTACCTCCGAGTTGACCGAGGAGGTCGATAGCCCCAAGGATTGCATCGCAATCCCTTCCGTCCACGTGCAGGGCCTGCGGGACCCTTGGCTCGCCGACAGCAAGCGACTCTTGCGCACTTGCTATAAGGCTGAGCGGGCGGTAGTAGTAGAGTTTGCCGGGGCGCATCAGGTTCCTACAGCGCTTGGGGATGTGGAGCGGGTCGCGGCGGCGGTCTTGGAGGTGTGGAAGTCGGCGCAGCGAAGCGAAATGCAATAGAAAAGAAACCTGTCAGTCAGTTAGATTTTCTTCATAGGGGAGTGGGGTCCCGGGAGGAGTAGCTGGTTTAAGGTGCTATAAGCAATCATCAAAAAGCTCAAGTTTGTTATTATCGGCTGTCGGTGGCAGATACAGTGCGTTGCAAGAATTACGCAGAAACATGCCATCGTCCGCATGGGCAACCAGTCCTATTTTTTTTGGTCAAGACTATAGATCTGATCCTCTACCTTCAATCTTTTAAAGTCTTTGGATACGCTTATCTATAGTACTGCCAAATATTAATATTTCAGGAAATAAAAAGTTAAGATATACAGAGCCTATTGCATCCCTAGCTATATCATTCTATAGCCCTCAGGTTGCTCATTTAAAGGCTCGGGAGCTGAATAGCTCCAACTAGTATCCCCGCACGCCAAGCCGGTTGCGTGATATAGTGTTTTCATAATACAAGAAGCGTAGTCATTGATAAGACGCCGTGTGTGTGCTGTATTACTTAACCTCCGGTCTCGCTGGGACAGGGCATTTACCGGACCGGCGACTTCTACTGATGAAGGATGTCAGTTTACTGATTTAGCGGAATAGTTGTTGGTTTCTTCACAGATCGGAAGACAATAAATTCGTAACAATTGTCGTACAAAGAATACGTGACAAGAGCCTAGACCTCCTGTTTAAAATGGTACCTGTTCACACTGCGATATAACGGCAAATAGAGAAGCCTGTCAAGTGATTCTTTGTATTGGAGTATAAAGTAGCACATACAATATCATAAAACATGTTCCAACAGCAATTCGTAACTACGGATTGGTCATAACCTGTGCCGATTTCTCAAGTAAAGATGCTTCCTTCTCAGAAACCATATTCACCGCAGCTTGTATCGAATTGTTCGCAGCCGCAGCCACTGCCCCCAAGCCACTTCGTGGTGATAATATATGCGGAGGTGGAGAACCCTTCTGATGCTGATATCCAGGCATCAACAGACTAATAGCATCACGCAGTTGATGAACCATGCTAGAAATCATGTAAGCACCCACAGAGGTACTCATGGCTGGCTGAGATGCAAGGTTGAAAGTACCCAGGCTAATGGGCGCCAGATTCCCAGCGCGGGTCTTGAGATTATCCACGGCAATGTCCAGCAGCTGCAGGGCGTATGCGTACAATGTCGCGACTTGTAATACGGTGATGTAGTTTATCCTCGGTGGGTCGAACGGCCCTCCTCCTATTTGAGTCGGCTCACCGAAGCCGTGACAGCAATCGGGATGTCCAGCATTGACGCTGGCTATGGCGAATGAGACTTCGGTCTCAGTCCCACTATTACTTGCAGTACTGTAGTCTGAGCCAGGGCGATAGTCTGGGACGGGGAGCAGCTCTAGCAGTTCTTTGCAGGCCATCAGGACTTTGTCAAGAGCCGGCTTTTGCCCTATGGGTGATTCGCTCGCGCATGTTAACAGATTGCTCAGGTGAGACTGCAGCCGTAGGAGCTCGTCTGCACTGGTGATCCTAGCAGTAGAGGCTGTCCCTTGTTCTGACGTCCCCAGGCCGGAGTCAGAGAAATCGGAAACCGCCTTGGATTGATTTTGCGGGTTCTGGGCTTGATGATGTTCTTGGTGTGCATGTCCGTTTCTGTGCTCGCCCGTTGGAATCGTCATGAGCCGGGTGCGCAAAGTCCGGGGAATACATGCCTAGGTTCCAGTTCAGATTGTCGCCGGGTATCACTAATCACACTAGTTAGCTGTTCAATTCAATTGCTGCATGCAGAGTCTGCAGATGTGGTGTGTACCTTACCTTCGGGGAAGAGAAGAGGTAGCCCGAACACTGGTTCGAGATTGCCGTGACCACCCGGACCACGACCACTATCAGGGCCACTTCTAGGACTGGCACAGCCAGATATATTGTGTGCAGCTGCAGCTGCGTCTGTACAAACTGGATCATTAGGATCAACAGGAAGCGGCACTGCAGTAGCACCACGCTGCTTCCCGGGCTGGAAGGCCCGTCGTTTAGAGTGTCTCGCATGACTATGACTGTCGGACGTGACTCCCTTCTGGTTCTCAGACACTCGGGGACGGCCCATGCGCCCAGTGGTGCTGTACACGCAGTCAATATTGAGTCTCTCACACCGGTCGCACCGACTGTCAGGCCCACCAGTGCGAGTGCACCGGTTCTTGAGTTCGTGGCAGCGGTCGCATGCCGCGCGGAGCTTTCGATCGCCGCTCACCATCTTCCAACTGCAATAAAACATACAATTTCCAATTAACTAGGTGCCTGGGAATCGTGTTACAGTGTCTTGAACAGCAACCACCTGGGTAAAAGAAATACTCTCCGACCTCTGGTAGACACTGGCGGCCAGTTAAATAACTAGGAATTTTTCAGTCGCGGGCTCCGCTGCCCCCTGCTCAATAAGGGTACTAGCCGATACACCCATCTGAATTAGTACGTAGTGGTAATTTGCCTGACTGAGACTGGACTTTTTTAGTAGAATATTCCCTGTTGGCCCTTTAGCCAGGGATTAAATGCGTGCTCCCGGGGTGCTCAGGTAGACTTAAGGGATGCTTCTAGTTATAACGTTCGATCAGCTGCTGATCGCTCGATCACTAAAATCTACTAAAATACCCTCGAATACCTGGTAGGCCTTATCGGAGTAGAGACCAACGACATAGATCCAGCCGATATACTTTAATGGCTCAAAGGCCCGGGCCTTTCCTTTCAGCCCCCATTGCTTACTGATTTTAGTGCTTCCCTGGAGCCGCCGGGTGAACACTACCTTAACCATATTAGGTAATTCCCGCCCCAACAATCCGGCTTATCGACCAATTATAATATTGGTTCAAGCTGCGGTCCACTGTGGCTTTGGAAGGTTCAGAAATACAATGGTAATCCTCTGGGAGAGGCCCGATCAGTTGAAATTGTCTAGTCTCCGATCGTTCGCTCTTCCTTACCCCGCTTTTGGGCGAAAGACTAGTTCGAAGGTAGTTTGTCGTGCTGATCACTTTGGCCACGGCCTCAACCCTTTGTTGGCCTTCGCATCTCTGGCTGTGTGGCCTTGATAGCATCAATCAACCAACCGCGTTTGGCCTCATGTTTCCTCAGCCTTGTGTTTCAACGTAGTGTAGGGAGTGGACTAGCTCAATCGAATCGACCCGATCGCCCCTCAAGAAATTCGACGCGTCAAGCAGCCTCGGCCTTCAACCACTCACCACACGGTTTCATCGGATATGATTCCCAAAATCTGATACGCCAGTTTCTCTCCATCGAGGTAATCCCATCTCTCAAATTTACGGTTCTCCTCGCCAGAGCTTCCATGTATACAAATCCAGAAGAAAGACTCCAGACTGTGGAAGCCGTTTAAATAATCAAATTCGGTGCTATCTAACGAGAATTTCTAGTATGAGGAAAGAAAGGAAGAAGCTCAGAGAGAATATATAATCATATAAAGATAAGTAAACTATATAAGACAGGCAAATAAAGTAAATAAAACAGAAATTATATAATCCTGAGATATCACTTGCTGTTATATTATCTTTCTGTTTAGATCTGGCTGTCCTCAGCCAGTAATAAGTTATCTTCTTTATACTCTAATATAAATTCATCAGTCTCTACAGCTGCTAACTATTACAGGAGGCACTTGGAAGATCCGGGATAAATAAGATATTTTATATAATAATTTTAAAGATAGAAGAAGATATTCTTGAAATTTTCTATTAAATACCAGATATAATCAGCTGTATCAGATATTAGTTATTTAACTTTATATTAAAAATAACTGTATTACAGATAACTGGCTAGAATATTTTTAATCTTTTATTTTATCTAATTATTAACTTTAATGGGTACGGCAGTGTCTTAGATTTATTTTAATAATAAATTAAATATATTATATAAGCAGAGCTTCTTAGAATAAAAAACAGAATATATATATATATTCTTAAGAAAATAAATTTTATATATATTACTAATCTTATTAATAATAAGTACAGAATTATACCAGTTTTCTGATAACTTTCGCGAGGGCTGGCCCCATCTCTAGTTATAAATATTAATAAAGATTTTATTATTAATATTAAAATTAACAGGGCAGTAAAATTAGTTAGCTTATTATATCTACTAGTCTTATATTTTCTAAATTTTATCTTATATAAAGATCCAGATCTGCTTTATATAGTAAATAAATTCTCAGATTTAATCTCAGATAATAGTATACAGTAACAGGTTTACTAAAAAAGTCTAATTAAATAATATTTAGAATTTATATTTTTTTTTAATTATAAATAAAAATAACCTGGTAGATTCATAGAGCAAAACTGTAATAATAAAGTTAATAAGTAGTAGCAGTTCTAATCAGTTATCCTAAAAATAATTAATAAATAGGATAAATTGCTAGGCTGTATATTAGTTAATAATTTTTATTTATCTGTTAATCTGTAGATAATATACTGTTAAAAATTTTAACTTAATTTATAAAATTTAGTATAATTTATTCTAAAAATCAGTTATAAATTAATCTTTTTAATCAGAGATAATAATGTCAGGAAATCTTATCCAGGTATAAACTTAGTTAATAAACAGATAGATTATATCTTATATAAAAATCTATTTTATACAGAAAATAAATACTATATATTTACTAAGGCAGTTTATTATGATAAAAATAATATTAAACCTATAATAATTCTTCGGGAAGAAATAAAAGTCTATAAATATATATTATCATGGCTGATCAGGGATCAGAAAGAATTAGAGTAAATTAAATAGTAAATCTTAATATATATTTCTTTTTTTACAAATTAAGTAGTTATTTATATAGTATTAAATATCTTTATTCTAAGTATTCTAGAAGTATTAATATTTAATTAATATTATTATCTTTATTCGCCCAGGATGAGCTAGTAATAATTATTAATAAATTTTATTTAATAGCTAGATCTGTAAATCATCTTTATTAAAAATTACTAGTTTATTTTAATATAAAAGCAGCTTATTTTACAGAAAATAATTAATTTTTTATTAATAGACTTACTCCCGGAGGTCTTCCAAGAAGAGATAGATATAATTTATTTCTAGAATATAATTTATAATATAAAGATTTTATTTTATAGAAATTATTAGTACTAGATTAAAAACTACACCGGGTTTTAGAAACTCAGGCTTTAGTAGTATTTGGTAATAGTAGTTACTGGCTACTTCTAAATTAATTTCTTTTTATATAAGATAGTTAGCTAGTATATTATTCTTTCCTAGTTAATATTTAATAATAAAATAATATTAAAATAATATTTCTGCCCAGCAGGCCTGCTGAATATTAAGTTTTTTAATAGTTATAAAATATTCCAGGACTCAGTAGTCTATGAGAATTATAAATTTTTTTAATTACTATAGATTTTCCAGTTCTGCTTTCTATTCTGTGAGAATATATATAATAATTAATATTTTCTTATTATAAATATTATAGTTATATTCAGGTAAAGATATAGTCTTTAAATAATAAATTATAAAATATTATATATTCTTAACCTGCTAGTAAAGAACTTCTGTAATTATTCTATTAGCTGTATTAATTTTAATATATATAAATCTAGATAAATTATAGTAGATTAATACAGGAACTAATATCAGGACCTGTTTTAAAGCCTGGAAGGCTATCTTATAAAACTAGTTTTAAATAAATAAAGTATTTTTCTAGGTGAGCTGATTCATGGGCTTAATAATCTAGCTATAGTTTCTTATAAAATATTAATAGAAATTATAGAATCTAAAAAATAATTAGATTTTTTTAATAGTAGTCAGATATTATTATTCTGTAATTACAGTAGTTTTTACAGAATTAATCTGAATATCTATAGTAGTAATAATAAAATCTAGAAATCTAGTTTTTATTATATAAAACTTATATTTATAGATTACTGCCTGGAATCCAGTTGTCTGAAAGTACTTAAGAATCTGATAGATATAAAACTTATACTCTATCTTATTTTTACTGAAGATCAGTATATTATCTATATATATTATGATAAACTTATCTAGAAAGTCTATAAAGATCTTATTAATGAGATACTAGAAAGCTGCCAGTTTATTTATAAGTCTGAATAATAATACTTAATACTTGAAGATTCTATAACAGATTTAGAAAGTAGTTAAGTCTTTAGATTTAGAATTTATATAAATATAGTGGAAACCTTAACAGATATTAAGTTTTATAAATATTTTTATATTCTGGAGGCGGTTTATTATCTTATTAATTAAAAAAATAAAATAAAAATCCTTACAGATTAAGATATTAAGCTTCTAATAATTAATATATAAATATAATTCTTCTCCGGGCTTCTTTACTATCAGGATAAGAGAGATGAACAGGACTATATTAAATATAATAAATCTTTTTTTTAAATTTTTAATAATATAATCACAGGCAGCTTTAAGTTTTTCTAGGATTATCTTATAAAGGAGGGCTGTTTCTAATAGATTACTTTTTTTTAGTTAAATATAATAGTTATAGAGTCAAAAAACAGATAAAATATCTAATTTTTTTTTTAAAGAAGATATTTACTAGATTATAATAATACTTAGAAAGAGTCTGCTTTATCTCTTCTTTCTTAATAAATTTAAATATTTTATTATTAGAATCTATCTTTTTTATAATAGCCTTCTTGATCATGTTCAGGGATGTAATAAATATTTTTAATTCAGGATTTTAAAAATATTTATAAAAGATGGTGGCCCTGATAAAAGTTATCTTAATTTTTTTAAAAATATTTCTTTTTTAGGGGCTCTGGAGAGCTCTAAGAATTTAATATTGAAAATTCTGATTTACTAGATTTTAGTATATTTTAGTTAAGATTTCCTGTAGAGTATTTTGATAGATTCAGAATACTTCAGACTTTATTTTAGAAGAGAATATCTATAATAGGATATTAATTATTCTTTAGAAGTTATAGTCTTATTAAATAGTATCTTACTGGTAACTTTGATTGATTAAATATTATAATAAAATATTCTAAAAGATTTATTATAATAGTCCAGCCTTGACTTTATCTTATAGGGAAAGATAGTTAGATTATATTAGCTTATCTTACTGGTAATCTAGTAAGATTTCTTATTTTATAAATTATATTTATTTTAGGATAATATCATGGCGGCCTAATTTAAGTATCAGAAATAGTATATTATAAAACTAGTATTTATCAACCATAAGTATAAGTCAGATAGTATAAATTAGAAATATTATAATCTTATTATCAAAGTCTGTAATAATATAATTAATTTTAAAAGAAATAATATTAATTTAGAATCAGTAGATTATCTGAATAGTAAAGGTAGTATTTATATAAGTATAAGTATTAATTCTAGTATCAGCAAGAATACATGTAGATACTGTTAGTTTATTATTTAATATTAGAATTTTAATAATAAAGCTTTCATTCTCTTAGCCTAGCAGATCTTATAAATCTAATAAATTAATATTAATATTTATTTTGTCTAGAAAGAAGATTTCTTTTAAATACTATCTTTTATTAAATTACTATTTTCCATTATTTTTAATAGCTTGATTTAACTTATTTTCTTTTTTAAATAATCCCAGGCTAAGTATTCTTATTTTTAGTAAATAAAACAGTATTCTTCAGTTATTATACAAGTACATTTCTCTGGCTTTATGCTAGTAGCGCGGCTAGTATTATAAAAAATTTTAGCCAGAATAAAGAAGATTATAATTATAATAATAATAATAATTAATATAAACAGCTGGTGATTCGGGATACTTATTTTACTATAATATTTTATTATATTATTAATTAAGTCTGATAATTAGATATACTCTCTGATATATTACTTGAATATTATATTATTATTATTAAAGTAGAATATTATCAGCTTCTGTAACTTAAACAGAAGATATTAATAGAAATTTTTTTTTTAATAAATTTTAGTAATACCTGCCTTTATGGCAAGATAGTAGAATATAAATATAAAATTATAAAACTTATTATTAATTATTATTTTAAACTTCTAATACTATTAGCGCGCGTTGTAAGATTTATTTAAATTAATATAAATAATTTTCAGATATTCAAGCATATTAATCATATCTGTATAGAGATTTAGAATATCAGAATAAAATTAGGAAATTAAATATTTTTTAGTATTATTTTTATAGTAGCTGGTTATATAAACTCATCAGATAATAATTATACTCAGGTAATCTGTATTAGTTTCCAGCTTCTACTATATTATAAAAAGCTAGTTTTTAAAGCTGATAGTTTTATTATTATTAAAAGAAGTAGATCAGGGATTTTTATTAATTTCTTAGATTCAGAAGTCTCAGCTGCTCAGCTGCTCTGGTTATTAAATTAAAAAAATTAAATAATATATAAATTATATTTATATATTAATTTATTACAGTTATTATTAAGCTTGTCTTGCTGGCGGATAATCTTATATATTTTTATTTTTATCTTTTCTATAATATAGAAAATTATATTAAAGATTTTATCAGGATTCTTTATATACAGTTCATAGAACTGGTTATAAATAATATTTTTCTTATTATCAGACTTTCTTCTTAGTAGAATTATCAGGTATTATTAAGAATTCATAATATATAGTACTAATTTAGTATAGCTTTTTCTGGTTATTATAAATATTTTTGCTGATTATCTTAGTTCAGGTCTCAGTCAGATTGTTCTGTCTTAGCTGTGTTTAGTATTATTAAATATATATAAGAAGTGATACCGGCTGCCAAGCTAGGTAGCTGGCAGTGTATAATATTAATTTAAGAAATAGAAGATAAAGTAATATTAGAAATTATGTAAAAGCTGTTTAAATAATTAAATTTAATATTATTTAATAAGAATTTCTAGTATGAGGAAAGAAAGAAAGAAGCTCAGGAAGAATATATGATTATACAAAGATAAGCAAGCCATATGAGACAGGCAAATAAAGCAAACAAAACAGAAGTCACGTGACCCTGAGACGTCACTCGCCGTCACACAGACCATGCATGAATGTGTGTTTCTCGCCAAAGCAATCCAATAGCCATAAATGCCCTTGTTCCCGTTTTCCCTTTTGCTACAGAAAACGCTTCTCTCTGTTCCCGGATGGCGAGGTCCAAATCGATAAGAACGGCCGGCCAATGTCCAGCGTGGTCATTGCTAAGAATAAGGTTCCCGATAGAGATATCGCCTTGCAATAGTCCTGTCTTTGAATGCAGTTCATAGCCTCTTGTAAGGGATAAGACCCGAAACGTTCAATAGACTATCGTAGCTATCAAAAAAGAAGAAAACGCCGAAAAGGAAAGGAGGAAAGAAAGAAAGAGGGCTCTAACATATATTAGTACAGCGTTGAGAAATATTGATCAATAACTGAAAGACTGAACCAGTAACTTGGAAGAATATAAATATATTTAATAATTATAATAATAATTAACTTGTACAAAATTCTGAATAGGATACTAATAATAATAATCTTTTATTCGTAAATCTTGATTAAAATTACATGCCAGCAGTCGCGGTACTACATAAAAGACTAGTATTAATTATTTTTATTAGATTCAAAGGGTACCTAGACAGTAAATTAAACTCTAAATAAGTACTATTTTACTAGAGTTTTATGTGAGAAGAAAGAACTTCTGGAGTAGGGATACCGTGTTATACGGTGATAGACTACATTATCAGGCTATCAGGCTAAATAAATAAGTTCTGACTAGGACTGTAAGATATATAACGATAGAAGACCCCCTTATGTTATACTATATAAGTGCTACAGCTGAGAGTATATTTACTTAGATGATGTTGGAACATTTGCCAAGTAGACTAAAATGATATGTTGATGGCCACCAAGCAGCACGGGTGACTCAGATAGATGCCCCAACAGATGATGAGCATTTGACGTATCATCCACCGTATCCTCCTTTTCCCTTCGATTACCCCATCCTTCCTCACATTCACAAGTCGCGTCCCACACATTGGAGCGACGCGTCGCTATTGGCCAGGGGAGCAAAGTGGATTTTGGCGATTCTTCCAATATCTCGAGGATTCAAGAGCTTCTATTGGCTGGAGAGGTTTGCAAATGACCGGTGAATGCGTCGGCGGAAATAGTTACCATGGACCCGTGATGATGTTGTCATATCCTGTCAAATAATATCATTATATGAGGTGGTATGACGGAATTTTGCGTTAGTGCTTAACTGCTTGAAGAAAAGAATAATGCCCGTAATGCTGTCAGATTTCTCCAATCTCGCGGTGAAGTACGTAGAAACAACGCAAGGTACGATGTAGCAAAATTAGTTGCCGTAGCTAAACAAAATAAGACATATAAGAAAGCAAAGCGAAGTAAGACGAAAGGCAAGACTGATATTGCATATGAGTATCGCATTTATCCAGTCACCTGTCTAGCCAGCTATTTGTGACTTACTGCTCCCTCTCTGTTATTTGTCCATACTCTTGCTTCCAATGTATTTGATTCTTTTAAGGCGTGTGTTGTTCCCTGCTGACTTAAGGAGAAACTCATTTTTCTCTATCTTGCATCTCCAGTGTCTGTCTCCATGGCCCTGGGGCTGCGTATTCCTCGCTTTGGTCAGGTGTATCCGGGTTTGACTGAATTGTAGGAGAAAACATGTTTGCAGCATGAGTTCGGCGACCTGGCGGATCATAAGCGGATCTGATATGACCGAATCATAGCCAGTAATTCTTAACCCCGGAGGTGGATCCACGAGCGGAAATCTTATCCATCACATCAACCCCCCTATTGAGCCCTTCTAACCCTCACGATAAGAGGTTTCTTATCCCAAAACCACCAAATCCCTTGCTTCTCCCAGGCCGGCACATCCACCCCCGCTAGATCATACCTCCACAACAACCGTGCCAGAATGAGCCGTAGCTCCATCCAAGCCAAATTCTGGCCTGGGCAATTATGTGACCCCAGTGAAAATGGATTGAAAGCTTCTTTCTGCTTGCTGATATCTTCTCCCAGCCACCGTCTCGGGGCAAACTCACCCGGCCCTGTGAAATTGCGGGGTGCGCGGTAACTAGCAAACGGAGGGATTGAGACAATCATCCCTTCCGGCACAAATTGCCCAGCCACCCTGGCTCCACCCCGCGGGACCTGTCTTCGCATGGCATCTGGAATAGTTGGGCATAGGCGCATGCCCTCCATCAAAACTGCGTCGAGATATGGGAGAGATTTCAGCCGGATGGCTGTAATATCCTTTTCCGTAGGGAAGGAGTCATGGAGCAGGTTTACCAATTCACGGAGGGTCCTCTGGTCCCGCAGAAGATAGTTGATGACTCCCGTAATAATGGTCGTTATTGACTCACTCCCCGCTGCGATGATCAGCATGGAGTTCACTTCCATCTCCTCCTGTGTCATGGCACCCGATGCCATCATTATTCCCACGAAGTCCGGTCGCGTGGCAGTACTAGGAGTAGTGGTGGCTACTCGCTCCGCCACCTTTTCATCCGTGACCTTCCACATCTCCATAACTGGCTTCAGGGCATCCGCTGGGGTGATAGCCATCATGAAACGATAAAGCAGAGGATAGAATTTCATCGAGCCAACAACGATGGCAGCTTTAAACTGGCTAACTGTCTGCACCCAGGGATGGTACCGCAGACCCTCGAGGCACCCAAATGAGCTACCCCAGGTGAGATCACCTATCACGTCGAAGGCGAGGTAATTGATCCATTCCACGAGGTCTAAATCAGCACTTTGGGTGGCACTGTCGCCCCCACTGCTCGTAATCTTTGCGTCCAGCTTAGCAAAAAGTGCATCTATATATTTTTGTAGAATCGGTTCCTGAAGTGCAGTGAATTTCTCCGAAAAGCCCGGTGCCAGGTTCTTGCGAAGACGAGCATGATCAGCCTCCGAGCAGGCAATTAGATTCGGTGCTTTCTTGCCGGGCGGTTGGTCTTTGTATTGATGCGGGCGGACAGATTCACGGTCTGAGGTGTAGATGTCCCGCCAGGCGCGCGCGTCTATGAACGAGAGTTCATCAGGTGCAACACGGACAATGTCACCATACTGGGTGTGTAAGTCATGTATACGATGAGGAAGTTGGCCGCTGATATTGGTGAGAATAAAGGGGAAACGGAATGCACGCCAGAGGGTAGGGCCGGGGTAGCGGGCGAGAGGATGGAGAAATAGATTATAAATGATGAGGGTGGTGAGATACTGACTTTCTAGTTAGTTTGACTTGCACAATTCCCGGAAATGGAGATGAGCACTTACGAGGATAAGCAGGATGGTCGCAAAGATGAAAAGAGCCATTGCCTTGTGGTGAAGGAGGAGAGGGGTGTTGGACGGCGAGATACTGAGAACAAAAAAAAAAAAAAAAATTGGAACATACAACCGGCGAGGAAGTTGAAAAGTACGGGGTGAGGCAGCCTCTCTGTACACCGGGCATAATCGGTAACGATCGCAACATGATTAGCGAGAGGCGGAGTTTACGTTCTAAACTAGCATGAGGGCTAAGCATACTAGTTCGCTGACACTAAGTAAGACGCGGGGGTTGAATGGAAACAAGAAAGTGATGTTGCCCCCACAATAAGCACTAAATATGTCCCTTAACTACGCCGTATTTTACACAGGGCATGCCACAGTAGGTTCAGGACATACAGCGCCCCAGAACCGAGGGACCCACATACGGAGTACCCTATGTGGTTCTCGTTCTGACAGCCCAAGCAGAGGGCATAGTGGTTCTATTTGCCGCACGGGCCTGCGACTGGTAGCTAATTGAAAGCGGCCCAGACATGACAGGCTCGTTAGTAGATAGCATCCTACTCCGCACCTAAAATAACAGTTCATGTAGTATACCTGCCTGATCAGGCTAGTTGCAGCTCTATGGTGCCAGGGGTACCTCGCTCTAGATTGATCGAGACAAGGCGAACTAGATACCGTCCTTCCTCCGCACCTGGGATCACCTAATTCCTGTCTGTGACTTTTGCGTGTAGTATATCTGGATCTGCTAAGGATCTCGGTCCGCTGGTCCATCGGTGCGTTGGGCGGGAAATTCCTGGACCGACCCTCCCATACATGCTGGAACAAAGAAATGAGGCGAAGTAACCCCTCTATCTCAAGCTAAAGTGCTTCTGATGCGTTAGTGTAAACATCCGCTCCACCACGCGGTAAACTCGATTTTTTGGCGACCAGTCCAGCCTGGCCTTTTACACATAATAGCCCTTGTTCCTCGCAACGCCATCACTGCTATTATCCTCACTCTCCAATTCAAGCGCCCTTGACCCTCAATTCCCGAAAACGAAATTAGAAATAGAACACAACAGTTCCAACATGACTTCCTTGCAGCCCATCAAGCTTTTCTGGCGAAGTATGTTCCGTCTCTCTATCTCACCCTTGAGTGGTATGCCCACTACGTCAAAGAAAGCAATACTAAGAACCGGAAACACGAAATCCAGACCAAGTACCCAACCCCTCCAAAGTCCTCATAATCCTCGAGGAACTTAACCTTCCATATGAGTCCTCATGGGTCGAACTCGACGGCCTGAAGACCAAGCCCTTTACCGATGTGAACCCTAACGGCCGAGTTCCCGGTATGTAGAATCTATCCGTTCCTCCACAACACGCCATTATTACTGCAGGTCCTGATGAAACTCGATTCATAGCTATCATCGATCCCAACACCGGTCTTACTCTCTGGGAATCAGGTGCCATTGTCCAGTACCTCATCGATACCTACGACAAAGACCACAAAATATCCTACGATACATTCCCGGAACAATATCAATTGATCCAGTGGTCTTACTTTCAGGCCTCGGGACAGGGCCCGTACTTTGGACAATCTGCATGGTAAGTTAAAGCTTCCTACCCAGATTTTTGCGCCCAATTATCGATCCTCTGACACTTTTCATGTCCTTATCTAAAGGTTCAATATCTTCCATGAGAAAATCTACGGTGAATCCCCCGAAAGCGCCAAGGTGCGCTACGGTGCCGAGGTCAAGCGTGTAGCGGGCGTGTTAGACTCTGTTTTGAAGGAGCGCGATTGGCTCGTGGGCGACAAGTGCACGTACGCAGACCTGGCGTTCGTTATGTGGAATATGCAGATTGCGTTCTTCATGGCTGGTCGTGAAGGCGATCAGGCGTGGCGTCCCGAGGAGTTTCCTCATTTCACACGCTGGCAGGAAGCCATGCTGGCGAGGGAGTCGGTCAAGAAGGTGGTTGGGGTGTTGATGGATAAAGAGGTGAAGAGCCCTTGATCAGATTGCTGGGTTTGATGATTTAGAATATCTAGATATTTGCAATGTTCGCCGGTGCAACCTTCGATAGATTTCTTTGGTTATATATTTCCATTCCTACCTACTAATGCATTTGTCAACGTCATGAACACACAAAGCGCGGTAACTGCTCCTTATTATCTTATTAACAAATGCAAAAACTAAATTCGGAAGGAATGATATACCTAGAAGAATGAAAGGTACCTCAGTACAGAGCAAGTAGATTCTACTTCTGAGTCGGAAACGCAATATAACAAACTTCCCCATAAAGGTCATGAAAATACAAATGCCACTCTCGAAACATATCATCAAGCCGGAACAACCGACCACCCCTCGGCAGTAAATAGTAACTCCTCTTTCACGCGCATCATTTCTGGATCCACGTAAACCTTCATCCTCATGCCCTGCTGTCCTAGATTATACACTCGGAAGATCACATACACCATGTCCATGTTATCAGACTGTGTCTCGCCGTTGGACATCTCTTGCATCTGCTATAGGTCAGAAAAGTCATATGACTGGAACAGATTTGTAGCTTCTCTTACCCGTCGGTACTGGTGCTTGCTCATGAAGAAAGGCGTACGGTTGTCCGCAGTAGAAGATTTGACTTCTATGTAGAACCGAGGTGTCTTTCCCCTCCACACATCATCCCGTAGGTATCCTTTGTCTATGAAGAGGGAGGTGAGAACTCCATCCTGATCATCGTAGGTAATATCTGCTGTCTCACGACCATGCCATGCTGTCATGTTGGAATACTCGGGGAGAATTGTGACGAATCTGCGAATCACGCTTTGCCAGTTGTCGCGGGTGAAGGCAGGTAGGGGTGGGTCTAGTCTTGAGAGGAGTTCGAATACCTGCTGCGATCAATATATATTCTTATTGGTAAAAGTATAGATAAGATGACTTACGAATAGTTCTCCGGCTGCACCGACCTTGAAGTCCCGTTCAAACTGGTCAGAGGCCCGCAGACGAATGGTCTCGGAGAATGCAACCGATGTGATTGAGTCGTCCAGACCTGCCATGTCGAAGGTACCTTGGCTGGGGAATATGGCATTCCTAGCAGACGCGAGCACAGATGAAAGCAATTGGTAGTATTCGGGGTCGGCTGTCGTGTTTGTATAATTCTGTAGGAGCACTGGAGATGGGCGAGCTACAGGGAGGGACCGCATTGAGGCAGAGACAACAGTAGTTTCTGACACCCAAGAGTCTTGTCTCGGTCGAGGTGGCGTATGTACGGGCCCATCACGCTGAGGGGTATGCTGGACAATAATTGAGCTGTTACTAACGGCAGCCGATGATAAATCGCTGTGCGATTGCTGATCTTCAATCTCTTGTGTTTGCTGGCTTTCATTCTCTGCCGTAACAACTGTGTCGTCTGCCCTCGCAATGGACATAATACCAGCGAGGTCCAAAAGATCCGAGACGTACTTGCTCTTAGCATGCAGGAGGGTCTGGATGATAGTGACGAAGCTGTCGCTGAACTCGTGGGTAATCTGTGTTAATGGGTTGGTCATCATCCACTGCAGCAGAGCCAGTGGAATGCGGCCAAGAAAACAGATTTCTTGAGTTCGCTTGTCTTGTGGAATATACACAGTGAGCTGGCCATCTCGGTCATCGAGGTGCAATTCACTCCTAGAAACTTCTACCTTGATATCCCTCCCATCCTGATTGAGATGAAGCTCAGATGAGATCCCGTTGGTTTCTTTCATGCTGATTGATTTGAGGGCCTCATAAAAAACATATTCATCCTGAGCTACTCGAGGGCTCTTGAGATGGACTGCAACGCTATAGTAATATCATGGTCAGATAAGGCAACAAACATTGTGTTTTGGAAGTGCATAACCTACCGAAGGAGCCCGTGTGCCTTTTGAGAAATGTCGCGGTCAGGATTAGATAAATCTCGAGCGTGGTCTCCCCCCACCATTGTGATCTCCTTGATACACAACGATAAGTAGCGGCCATTCAGTCCAGTCCATTGGATGAATGGCTCAAGGCGTGGGACTTCATCGACCTCAAAATCTAGCAGGTTGGCCTTCGAACTAAAGTAACTGAAGAGGTGCTTGCGATCTGCAATTGCAAACACACTCGCAGAAGTCTGAAGCTGCACACCACCGTGCGGAAACCGAACAGGAAATACAGCATAGTTTATCACCTGCTCAGCAGGTGCTATATCTGCCTGTTGACCCTGGAGTAAAGAGTTCAAGGTCCAAATCGTGCTTTTGACCTCGGCCACGGAAGACGAGCCCGCCCGACCCTGGTCTCGCAGCTTTTCGACGACCATTTGCATGGTCAGGGTCTGAACTTCCAAATAATGGACAAACAGTTCTTGCAAGTCCTGGTAATGGTCATTGAGTGCAATGCGACCAGGAATAGAGGTAGCCGTTGACCAAAGGCACTCCGGCGTGGTGTACCAATTGGGGGGCACATAGATGAGAGCATCTTCAGAAAACCGTTTTCTGAAGGAATAAGCCAAAATCTCTATTATGAGGTAAGTAAAAAACTTACCGGTAAGTCGTCAATGTCCTTGGAGACAGCCTTTTGAACATTCGATGCAGATTCAAATATACTGAGCTGATTTGGTCAAAATCGCTACACTTGTCAGACTTCAGCTTCGCCAGCTCGACCACGAGATCATCCGCTCTAACATCGGGGATTTTGAGCGTCTTTTGAAAGAAGTCTTTGAGATACACAGCATCTGCCTGGTTTTGCCGACAGTATTCTGTAAACAGTGCCTTGAGGGGGTACTTGCTCGCCATATGGTGTGGTGCTTCCCAAAGACAATAATCCAGATTTGCACAGGTATGCAGCGGAATCCAAATGTATCTGTCGCGCTTATACAGACCGTCCCTATGTTTAATTAGCAATCTCCAAGAACTGTCTGGGTGGTTAAAGTATACCTAACTGCATCTGCAGCAGACGGATTGGCATGGCATTCCATCTGCATGTGGACATAAAGGTCAAACATCTGGCTCGCTTCAGAGGCCCCATCTTGCAGAGCATAATCTAGATAATCCAGTATGTCAAGATAAAAGTGAGTTTGAGATTTGGGATGACCAAAGTCAAGAGCCTTTGTCAATACTATCCACTGCTGTGTAAGGCTCCCTCCATCCATGGGCTGATCCAATTGCAACCACGGGAAGAACTTCTGGTCCTTCAGGAACCTTGAAACCGTCGCCCTCCGGTCCGGGATGGGAATGTAGGTACTGCCCAATGGATATCTCGAGCCATTTTCGCAGAGTACCTTGAACTTGCGAATCTCATCCACCAGTTCTGGCTGTCGAATGATCCTAGACCCGTCGACCGCCCAACAGGTTAAAAGCAGCCCCATGAATTTTTCCGGTCGGTGCTGCGCGACATAAAGGCATTCTCGCCCTAGTCTGGCTTTTGACAGGCAATCCCTCGGTTCTATGAGTGAGACGGTCTCCCGGACATGGAATACCTGTTGTAGCCACTCGATCCATGTTCGTTGCTCATTTGGAGGACACGATGGAGGATCACGTAAATATATCTCCTCGTTAATGAACGAGACGTTTAAGCCTGGAGCTCCGCCTTGAATGGGTTCCAGCAGTGCCTTCGCACCATATGGATCATCATTGGGAAAGTAGACCGGGTCGAACTTTGGCTGTTTTATCTGACCCTTATGATCGAAAAATGCCGGGCCCTTACCGTTGAATAATTCCATGAGTAGAGCCTGAGAGCTAGTGGAACCGAGACGTTCTGTGAAATACAAGAAAAGCAGACGTTCCCTCCACATGGGAGTAGCAAAAAGCCCCGAAGACTTCTCCTTGATCAACTTCCGAACGAAATCGACAGATGCCTGCTGGACCCCTAGATCCTTGAACAGCTGTTTACGCTGTGGGTTACTCGCTGCCCGTGGAGTTACAAGGTCAATTCCAAGGCTGCTGGGGATCTCGATACCACTAATAGATGAAAGGTAGACAGCCCGCTTCTTGATAGACACCCATTTGCCCGTTGTCAGAGGAATCAAGGGCAGAGCTTTGACCTCCTCCATACAGGTATCAAATCCCAAGCGAAAGGAATGGCTGAGGGCTGTCGCAGCAAGAGAGTGCCAGTCCTCGCTGGTCTCCCTGTTCTTCATTTTGGAATGTGTGGATTGAAGGTCCATCCTAGCCCTTGCAATCATGTCAGACATTGCCATAAAGCTTAGCCCATAATCCATGAGCCGCGCAATGTCTTCTTCCGCATAATGGGCAGAAATATACTGTTCCCGTGGCAAATCTGGAAAGAGAGGGTCTCCAGATTTATCATACCAAAAGTCCCATAGACGCCGCATCTGCTCGATGGGATACCAAAGTCCACTGGTACGGCCATGTATAATCGGACTCGATATCAATCGTGACTTCAACTCATCCAACAGGTCCACCCAGAAAAGATCCCAATGATGTCCGTCGCGTTTAGGAAGGTAGCGCATCCATGTATATCGTAATGCAGGATGCTTGCACATCTCTAAGATCGCTGTATTGAAGGCGTTGGCGATTTCAGTTCGTAGCTTGCGATTTCGCGCCGAAGAGCGGACGATATCCTGTCGGCTTGCATCGGTAACGAAGTCTGAGTGGATCAAAAACTGCCAGGCAAGGTCAACGCAGACATTCATAAAAAAGCATCTCACTGTAGAATGCTTACGGTAAACCCCATACTGCGGACGGGAAGGAAGGCAAAAACATCCTGTGGTTCAATGATCGGTACAAAATCCTGGCTCACTGGAAATGCGAGTATGATGTCTGCTCTACTATACGCCAGGGCCCCCTCTTCCTCGTCAGTATATGTACGATTCTCACTTCGAGGAAGGCCGTGCGCGATGTATTTGGTCAAGTGGTAGTTCCGCGCGAGTTCCTCCGTTGTACCATCTCGAATGACTGTTTTTCTCAGCACCTTGTGATTTTCGTTCTGGCTGCTAATTGCAAACACCGTTGACGATATTTGCTCTTCATTATCGTCATACATAGAGACTTCTAGCCGTTGGAGGTTCTTTGTGAACAACAGCAGGGTGTCCTGAAGATCACGAAATTGTTGCATAGCGGTTTCACGCGGAGCCGTATCCTCATGGAGATAGAGAGTGATTTGGGTCATCGGTCTCTGCAGCTGTTCCTCAACGTCCTCCCAAATTGGGGAGATCATCCCCATTCCCGAACCTCCTGGCTTATGGCGGAACGAGAAGGAAAAGTCACCAGACTGAATATGCACTTTCCAGGCTACCATAAAGACTGATTTGAAGCCAATGCCTTTCTCACCAATGTAACCTTGTGCACCTGTCTTGGAGCTCCTTCCGACATCGCAGATCGCCACAAGGTTTTCATGTGTGAAGCCATCCTCATTGCAGTCTACGACAATACGACGCGGGTAGACGTGGAGGGCAAGCGAGGGAACAGTTCCGCGCCCTCTGGCTACCGTGTAGTGATTATCATCGGCGTTTTGCACCAGCTCGAAAACGAAGCGCGCGCTGCTATTGTAAAGGTTCTTGGACAATCTGGTGGCGTTTGTCAGAAATGACTAGTAAGTAAACCCAGGAAGAGCTGCTAACGTCACCACAGAAGACCCAATCATCTCATCTTTCCTTAGCATCGCTTCCTCGACTTGGCGACGGACCTCGTCCGACATCAGACTGAGAACATCTTCTCCGAGATATTCATGTCTCTCGGAGATCCCCTGGACCAACTTGCGGGCCCTTTCTCGGCCCGTGACTGGATCAGACATGTGAAAGCACCGATACTGGAAGCAAACTGCAGATATGATGGCAAGGAGAGAAGCTTCGAGTGAGAAATACGGAGAGGAAGGAGCGCCGGCGGCATTATATTTTACACTACTAAAGAAAGGGGTTTAGAATAACGCTGCCTCAACCCGTCCAAGAGCGGCACCTTCAGACACCCATGGATGAGCGGCACAGCACTTGCCTCTTTTGTTGTTTCACTAGGCCCAAAGGTTAGTGGTCAGGCTGTTAGTGCTGGGGTCAGTTAGCGCCAGCCTTGTGCTTCGCCAGACAGTATTCTATGCTACAATGTCTCTCATCACGACGCCCAGCTAGTAAATTAGTCTTTGCACTATGGCCAATAGGCTAGACTGCACCGGAATTGGGCGGCTATGCCCACTCCAACCTGAAGTCGACGAGCCGTTCTACGAGGCTATGTACATAACAACACTATATTGTTATCCAATAGGATTCATCAACTAGTACCAGTGGGCCTCATATCACTAGTAGTAGTTCCCCTCCTGGTTTGTGTCACCAAAGGGAACCGACTGCGTTAGGGCCACGCCGTCACAGCACGTCGCCCGGCGTTGCGTCCAACCAGATACTCACAGTGTCTAAGCCACACCTTTGGAAATTGGAAGTCGACTGTGATGGGACGGTGATCACCATGGAGATCACAATTGGAAGTACAAGGACATCAAGTCCTTTGGACAATTCATTCCCATTAAAGCAAGGACCTCTTTTTTCCTAGCGTTTTCATTGATCTTCTCTCTTGACCTACAATAGTCTCGCGGCTCAAGAATAGGTGTTTCGATGATATGTTCACGGTATCTCCCAGCCTATGCTGTGCGGTACCTGTGACCAAGTACTGTCCATCCATGGGGAGTTACGCCCACTGATCAGTCGCTAGGATAATGAATACGGCAGTGCTCTTCAATGCTAAATCCGATCATCGCTCATCTGTCCTACAAAATGCGAATTAAATACATGAAGCGCCCCCCTACCACACATACGAACACCATAATAAAACAGAAGAGAGCAAAGATCCCGAGACGAAGCGCTAAAGCGTTTTTAGCCAGTCTGTCTTGAGCCCAGCCCGCAACGGTTCCAGTCAAGGATGTCCATTTGTTGCCAAGACGCAACCACTTTCGCCCAGTCTCCGACTGAACCTCCTCAACTCTGAATATCTGTTCCATCGACTCCTCTAACAAGAGGCCCATCATAAGCTTATTTTCCCTATCATCCTCGACTGTCTTGGCTCTCAGCCTCTCCTCCCGACGAGTCAAAAGTTCGCGTTCTGCCTCAATGTTTCTGAGATGACAAGCTAGATTTTCTTCCAGAACATTCTTGTTGAACTCGAGGATTTGGATCTTATCCTGCAGATCATGATGGAGGTTCTCAAGCTGTGAAGTGCGTGGGGTATCTCCAAGAGTTTCAGTCAACTGCTTGGCAATCCCAACAAGATCGCAAACCCCGCGTGCAGTCGTCGGAAGTCGATGTACAGCAGTATGGCGCACTTTCACTATTTTCGACAGGATCGACTCGATTTTAAGGTCTGTTGGGTGCAGAGCCTCTTCTGGTATCTGGGATGTCCATCGGAAAGGATGCTTCGTCCACTTGGTCAGCTCAACAGCTGCAGCACACTCCCATCCGTTCCTTTCAAGATAGTTAGGGAGCCACTTCTTCATGAAGTCGAATATGCACTCCTCTAGGACTTGCTGCGCATTGGTCAAGATTCGATGCTGGGCATGATAGGGCAGGTACAATGGGAATAGCGAGGCTGGGGGTCTCTCAGGGGTCAATGTTTCATCTGCGAAATCCACGTTATTGATGAATAGAAGAGGACATCCCGCCATCTACACATTTCATACCTGAATCATTGTCCTGCTCAACCTTCATGCCCTGCTCAACCTTCATGTCTTGCTCAACCTTCATGTCTTGCTCAACCTGGAAATCAACATCTGCTAGTCCAGGGGCTGGAACTGCAACAGCGTCTCCTCGGTCGTCTTCTCCTTCACTCCCGTGTTCTTCGTACGATTGTGAAACCACCTCGAGCACTTCTTCATTTGAGCGAGACGCTTCCTGTTCAAGCACCGCATTCAGCGTCTGCCGTACGGGACACGGGTCAAAGAGACCAGGAAAATAAGCTTCAGCCTTGGCCTTCGAACCGAAAAGGCCTTTCTCTAGAAGAAGCTTGGCAATCGACACTACCCTAGTGAGATTGTAACCTGGAATCAACCTTCTCAAGGAGCTCTCATGCATTTCCAAGCGTGTGCGGATAGCCTTCGTTTTTCGTATGCTTGCATTCGCACCGCTGAATATAGCACTACAGGCAAGAAAGACCTGTCGTTGTTCGTATTTTGGAGCTTCTGGCATAACTGGGCTGATGTAATAGGGGCAGATCTGATAGGGTTGGCAGTAATGGGAGGAGAGGTGTATATTTTAATGATCCTACCGAAGAACAGAACCGAAGAATAGAATGCCTAGAGCTGAAAAAGGTGCGTAGACTGCAGAGAAGAAGCTTTTCAGGCAGGCCACTCCTATGGTAATTAACCTGGCTTATTGCTTCACTATATATTGGACACCCATCTGCAAAGTATCGTCATTTCTTCTCCCCAGCGCCTATGTGTGGCTGGGGAGTGGCTGTGCCGGATGAGCCCAAAGGGAACCCTAACAAGGCTGTCTACTATACAAAAAGGCGTTAGCGGTATTCTAGACATCGCTGGCCACAATCGTTAAATTGATTGGACGTCAAGATATTATTCCTTTGCCGCCGCAGCAGGCAGATGCAAGTTGGCGCAGGCGCCTAGCAGGGGTGTCCGGCGGGGTATGTGTACAGCCTCGGGCAACCCTGCCGGGCAAGGTGGCATAACGGCATCAGTACGTTGGCTACCACAGCCAGAAATACTTCCAGCAAGCCTGCATCCTTAGCAGACCCAATAGATATCGGACAACATGATCGGGGTTCCTTCCGGTTATGCTGAGCCGTCCAACAGCTATGATGATGGCACCTAGATGCTATGCTTCATGTACTCCACCTAAGCGCTTGGCTATCTGCTAGTCACTCATATCGATAGGCTCTCAGCTTCTGGGAGTATTTCCTGGAGTCCCTTGAGACAATGTCATGCAATACCCCACCGGCAGAAAGCACGCAAGGCTGAATTTGTTCCAGCTGTCCTGAAATGGAAGTACAACACCACCAACAGTTTCGTTGTATAGCTCACAGGGTGCTACTGTAGGCAATAGTATCAGCTGGCGCTTCGCAGTTTCATGCATGGCTCTTGAGCCAAAGATGTATGCCATGCTGCCGCTCTTACAGGCTGCCTCGTTCCAGCAGTATGGAACCCCGCAACTATCTTGCGTGCCAACACACACCAACATGTCTCGAGCATCGTAGCCTTGCATGCAGCGATAAAGTATGACGTGTCCGTTGCGTCTAGGGGCTGGATTCATCCCCGCGGTAGCACCTGGAATTTGGCGCTGTTTATTACCGCCTGGGATCCCAGATATAAAGGTGTCCACTCAGACTTTTAGAGGCCACCACCGTTGCTTGTGGACAAAATTCCCGACACGACCATCACCATGGCTGAAAGTCATGATAAAAAGAAGAAGAAGAACAAGGGGATATCCAACACAGTCATTGCCCCTCTTGAGGATGACTTGCCTGAGCAACCCACGGACCTAGTTATTCCAGAGCTCGAAGAGTATGCCCAGGTAGCTGAATGGTAAGGGCCATGCCTCTCCTTTTCCATTATCGTACCTTCTCTTCATGGTCTATTAGACCCATACCTTCAGTGCTATTGAGCCGATGCTAACATTGAAATGTAGTCCTTATACGACTCCCATCATCACTCTCAAGGTGAACGACAACTACTACAGGATTCCACAGCAGTACCTCCGACCATATAAAACTTTGCAATTCGAACCGGAGGTTATGCACAATGAATACTGGGGGAGTGAGCGCCATTATCACCGGCTGTGCATTGAGCCGCAAAGTGCCCATACCTTCATTCATTACTTGTACACTGGACTGTATGAGACACTTAAAACCCCACTCAGCATCCCTCAGTCAGCGGAAGACATCCCCACAATACTCAACACTCGTGATAGAGAAGAGTTCCAGTGCGCAGCCTATGTATATCAGGCTGCCGTTCGGTACGAGATCCCAGGGCTACTAAGCATGGCACAGCACTTTATGGCCCGATTTGCCGAGAGATTGTCAATAGACGATATTCTACGTGCCATAAGATGTGTGTACGGCAGCCTTCTCGATGAACATTCTGGACGCACGTGGCTTGAGGGTTTTGTTCGAGACCAGTTGAGAGTGGCATTTATAAAGAAGGAAGGAAAGCTGCGACAGATCATAAAGGACTTTGAGGTTGGAAATAGTCGAAGTTTCGATAATTTCGTTGTTGATGAGGTCTTGGCACTCTATGAAAGGGAGCAAGACAGAATGAGGAGCTTGGGCAATTCAAGGGGAGGTCATGAGCCTGTGCCTGATCCTATACTTGAGTCTGACTGTGAGCCTGAGCCTGCGTATGAGCCTGAGCCTCCTCGTGAGCCTGAGCCTGCTTGTGAACATGATCCTGCTTATGAGCTTGAGCCTCCTCGTGAGCCTGTGTGCGAGCCTGTATGCGAGCCTGTGTGCGAGCCCGAGTTTGCGAATGAGCCTGAGCCTGAGCCTGCATGTTATCCTGAGCCACTACTCGAACCCGATACAGAAGTGGCGATACCAGCTCCAGAACCGGAGCTAGAGCAAGATCCAGAGCCTACTTTTAGGCGTATCGTTATAGCTCCTCAAATAACAGATAACCCTCTCTATAACAACTGGAACAGTCTCTCCACCAAAGACAGGAAGAAGAGGGAAAAGAGCCTGATCAAAAATGGGCTTCCTATCCCGGGTAAAGATTTCGAAATCCCCGTTCCAGAAATAAACCCTGCTGTTCCAGAGCCTGAACCTGTGCCTCCGGCGGACCCCGAGCCCGAGCCCGCTCCCAGGTCCAGTTCATCTTTTGGGTCTTGGGATATGCCAGTGGTGAGCGATGATAGATTGACTGAGGCTCCTCCTCCTCCAGAGGCAGAACCTGAGGCTGAAACAGAACCCGTCACCATGTCGAATTCGTCTTTTGGGTCTTGGGATACGCCAGCTTCAAGACATGCTGGATGGGGCTGACGTGCCTGAATTTCATCATTTGCTATGGGCAAATAAGCATGAAAGGTAAGCAGAAACGAGAGTGGTAGTAATGGAAGATCGAAATACAGTGTTGTTCGGTTGACCAGCGTGGTTACTATAATCACCTCCATGGTTCATGTTGTCTGATTTGCGTGGACTGGGAATTTAAGGAGCCAGTTGTTGTTTCTACTGTTTCTCGTGCTGGATTAATATGTCTAGTCAAGCTCTTAGAACTGCCCACAACGGACATTGTTTTATCGCAGCTTATGTCCTAACTTTGATGCACATGGCTAAATTGAAACTATTTGAGTTTTTCTGGATGTGGACTCTCTGACCCTTGCCGGACCTCGGTGCAGCTCTGGGTCCTGTCTTTCACGAATCATGTTTGTTGCTTCTCGGATGCTAGTATTTTCATACTGACACCGGTGGCTCTGAAGGATATGGGTTATTGTAATTCATCAAATAATCGTCTTCGCCCACTTCAAGGTCAGTGAGCTTTGTATCGATCACACATGATACATTCTGACTAAACCAAAACCTCCACAGAGGCCCAATTGGTAGGTAATTAGTAACAGCCTCGACACACTCCCAGGTTCAGAAACCACCCGAGTGGATCAGTAATCGAAGAGGGGAATGGTAATGCAAGAACAGAGCTGAGTAATGTGAAAGCTGTAAAGTGACAGATGATAAAGCCGTCTATAACTGAAATCTGTTTTTCTCAGGCAGTTTGGCCAGTTGAAGTTGACCTTCATTCTGAAGCTATAGACGTAGGGCAGGAACGTAGGTCTTGGGGCCATGGAAATAGAGGATGGTAGCTCGCAGACAACTGGTGAGCGGTGTGCCACACTCGCTTATATTTGGGCATTTCCGTGCGCAAATTCTTGTCGTCTGTGCATCTACATCATATTGTGTTTTCCGCGATGTCTGGGGCCTTCAATGGCATCCATCCCATTCAGGTACCCCATATTCATCTATGCTCCTGTAGATGGCATTGAACTCGTACAGGCTTGCATAGGACCGATAAAATGGAAAGGTGAAAGTAGACCCCAGATCTACGATTAATGTACCTCTATAGTTATCTTTCTTGACATCCTGGGGCATAATATAACCGCGTCTCGGAATGACAAAATTGGAAATGATTTGCTGGAACCCTTCATCTTGTCGGCTTAGTGGCTCCTCGGGGATGAAGTCTTTGACAATCGCCCAGCGGGCGTTATTCCAGCTTGAATCATGCCTTTCTCTTCCACTTACTCTTCGAAGCTGCTGAAGTTGGCAATCAGTCAGATACATCCACCCATGACACTGCACTGCCCAGTGACCATTTTCGTGCAAATCGCATAGACGCGCAAAGGCACGTGCTTCACATGCAAACGGGCAGATGAAGGCCAAGGTTCTTTCTTGGACAGTGTATGGTGCTTGGTAGTCATAGAACTGTATGTATATTTAGTCAGAACAATGATTCTTAGTTTAGGTATGTTTATGAAACCTACCAACTTCAAGCAGAGATCTTGCTTGTTGTGTTCAAACCGGAAAACAAACCCTTGCTGACCCTTGTCGATGAACACAGGCTTAACAAAGTCATCTGCATGCCCAGCAAATCGTTTTAACCTGGGACTCCGTCTCACTACCTCCTTAATGTTGATGATGGAGGAGTCGCGGGTGGTTGTGACGTCCAAAGTCTCTTCTGACAGAAATAGGTCAACTAAGAGTTCATACGGTTGTGCTTGTTTATGATTTCCCATCTTGAGAAAAATCTCAGCAGTGGCATTAGAAGGATACTGCGATTAGTTGATAAGAGAAGCATCACATTAGGCCGTCAATCAGGGACGATGCCCGTAAGGAGGAGGTCACATAAAGTGGCTGATACAAAGGAAACAGCGCCCAAACAAGTAAAGCGCAAGGTATTTCATTGTCACGTGTGTGGCATTCCTTGCTGTGAATCACGTGATGCATATGTCCACGAACATCCCCCTACTCGATTTCAGAATCATAGTGCTTCACACTCTAAGTCCTTTGATCCAATAGACTAGAGGGAAGCATTCGGTTCTGCAATTTAGGGAATGATGTGGGCCGACAATTTTGGGACTAGTCGGCCAAGCTGGTCCAACTGTCATCTCAGCCCTATCTCCGGTCGTTAACTCCGTCATTGTTTCACCAAACACAAGTATATTAAAGGGCTCTGTGCCCTTCCACATTACTGAACAGATCGCAGTCATAATAATTTGGCATCGGGTTCTTGGCAAATTTGTCTCAGGATGGTCAATGTTGCTATTGCGGGCGCGACAGGTGCTGTCGGGCGTACCCTGCTGGAGGTGATGGCTTCCCAGACCCGCCATCGGCCATTCGCCCTCACACGAAGTGTAAGTCAGTTTAGCTTACTACAGCTGTGTAGTGCAAATAATCTTATCCTTCCTAGGTGCCCAGGAAAGATGACCAGCTACCTGCCCCGACATTCTAAGTCAATTATGAAGATATCAATTCACTCAAGTTATTCCTGGAAGAACACAACATCCACACGGTCATCAGCGCCTTTGGCATCAACGCTACCTCTCTCGCAGAGTCGCAACTAAATCTCATCAAAGCTGCTGAAGCGTCTTCAGTAACAAAGAGATTTATTCCTAGCTCTTTTGCAATTCCTTATCCCGAAGAGTGAGTTTCCAACTTTCTGTTCATACCATGACCTCTAACTTGCGCAGTGACGTCTCTGTTCTTCCGCCTCTCGAACACTACTTTGCCTCTTTCAAGGCCCTCGAAAATAGTAACCTCGAATGGGCCCCTGTCTATAACGGCACTTTTCTGGAATACATCGCACCGCCAACACTGAAGTCATACCATCCCCACAGTGTGCTGGTGCTTGATGTGGAGAACAACAAGGCAGCCATTCCAGGGGATGGCAATATGCTAGTTACTTTCACATACACTTTCGACATTGTGCGCTTCGTTGTTGCTGCCTTGGACCTCGAAGAGTGGCCACGGGAGCTTCGCATTGTCGGTGACGAAATGACATTCAATGAGTTGTTGAAGCTTGCCGAGGAGGTAAAGGGGGTGAAGTTTGACGTCACCAAGCTCAAGGCATCAAAAATTACCGAATTACCCGGTCATGTCAAATCGTACAGCAAGTTTCCCAAAGACAGACTTCAGTGGTTCTTGGCCATCGTTGAGACTTGGATGACTACGGGTCAGGCGCGGATTTCTAGGCAGGGGAGTTTGAACGAAATGTTCCCGGAAATCAAGCCTTTAACTGCTAGGCAGATGATGGAACAATATTGGAAGGCTGGCCTCAAGTGATGATAACGATGGATTATTGTATCACTCCTCCTCCCGATTATCAAAAGCTCATAGGCTTGGTTAGTTTTGACTCGGGTCACTACTAATGGTCCTGAACATTGGCTGCAGTATCTCGAAATCTTGAACCCAGAATTACGGGATGAACATGGTAACTCAGAGAGCCTAATAGAATCAGGAAGATCGGTTCAGATAAATCCAGACTCCTAGTACGCCATCTGTTAAGCAGTATGTTACAGACTTCCACAAAGTCTTAACAACAGCGGAGAAATCCATTCTGCGTGTTTCTACATGCACTACCGGAGAATCCCGCTGTCTCTGCCTTCTGATCTCTTCCCCATATTATCGGAAGCTCCCTACACAATCTGGAAGCCTTTCAACGAGCAACCACCTTATATAAAGGACTGCCGTTTCCCTCAGCTATCATCCTCTTCAGCATTGTCATCAAACAAGCCATCTATATACAGGTGAAGACCCTGGGAGGGAGAACCCCCATGGGCTTTTGGCGCTCATGAAACCAACAGAATGGGGAGTCGTGTAGAGGTAGAAGTTCTGTGGGACACAATAGTCAATCTCTACCCCCAATTGCAACAGCTTTCGCAGAAAATATGAAGATGAAAGCCCCAAGACCAAAACCATGTGCCCATATTGCAGCGACCACGCATGACTGGTTTATGTCTCAATATAATCAAAAAGATGTGACCGGATAGCGCCTCTTCCACATGCACTATCAGTCATCAGATATGATTAAGTCTATATACTATCGCTTCTACGTCTCCAACGTCACAGATGCGACAATACATGTTCACATATCACGAATCCATTGACAATTATAGTCCTGGTGATATGGACAATCTAGGGTTTAACAGCGTCTACACTAGCCCATGTGGGTGCTAGTCCCTTGATTTCCAGAGACAATGGATACGGTCGGTTTTTAACCAGCGACGTCTTCCATTATATAAACGCCATGAAAAGGCCTTCTCTCGGTAACCGTCATAATCTTGCCGCACTCCCGGGCTCTTATGCAATGGCCGAATACGTTGATGCGCCTCTGTATTACCTATGTGTATTTGGAGTAACGCTCAGTTTCGCCCACTGTGCTTTCTATGCGTTTGCTGAATATATACACAGAGATTCCATATGTTCAGGTGGGGTTCTCCGAAGGTCTGGTCGGAAAGAATTATATATATTACAAGATATGTGACCTTGCTGAAACAACATGCGGCGTGGCCGTCGAGCAGCATATAAGGAAACACGCTCCAGCGCCGCGCCAAGTAAACGAGCACGGATATAGCGCATAATCGTTGGTGTGATGCTGAATGCTCCTACTAATTCGCAAGCGTTTCATACTGGTACACCTCCCGGCACCATGATGACATGACACCGTCGAACACAAGGGGTTCATTCAGAAAGGACCAGAAAATATAATCTCTAGAGAAACAGATACAAATTACCCCATGGCTGCTTCGAAATCGTCCACACACTGACGACTGACTGCCTGAACAGAATCTTTGAGTCTTGACAATAGACAAGAGGCGCCAGCAGGCCACTGTCATGCTACAGTGATTCCGACAAGCCAGTTAGAGACAACGCGCAGCTCAAGGATATACCTTGTCCTGGGCGGGTTTTGTATGATCCCAGCCTCATCTGAGGATCCCTGTACTATCCAGGAGGTTCATCTCGCATCGTCTCCCTAGTTGAACCATAGGATTGGTTAACATTGCTCTATCATCCATGTCGCAGGACTCCATGGGTGTCTCCGTCTTCTCAGACTCAGGAGCAGATAACGAGGATGTGGTGATCCTGCAACACTCTGCACGTTTGACTGAGATGTGGACCTACATAAAGCAATCTCAAGCGCTAAGTCTGTACCAGCAGACGCTCCGTGCTCGTGCGCCGGTGACTGCCACGACTACTATTGCTACCATCTATACCGTTAGCACAACTGCTTCTATCACGATTGAAGAGAATACTACCAAGAAGACCAAGCGAAAATTACCATCCATCAGGTCATGGTGTCTCTTGGTCTGTCAATACTACTATCAACTATCACTACTACCACTACCACATCCATCAGTACTGTCACCATATCCTCTCACAGTTACATCTACCTCTTCCCTATTAGGGCTACCACCCTTACCCATTCTCTTCGGTCTCTAATATTGCTACCTTTCCTCCTATCCAACGATTGCCAATGCTGTTCTCAATTCAAACTCAACTGCCATCTGCGACGTAATGGAACCTCGGATGGGGGTTCACGGTGCGGCTGTTCACATCAAGACAGAGACTATTTCGGACCTTGCTGAACCCTCAGCTATGCGTTTGTCATACATGGGGTGTTGGTTTTTGACTGGATAGACAGAGAGAAGATTAGTCCTGAAAGGGAGGATTAGGTAGTAGTAGTCTTCTTGGACTAGAATGGGAAAGTAGAATACGCGAGAGTCCGCTTCAATGCCAAAAGTCCGATTCGAAACGGCTTATTCTCGCTGTCAAGAACATCTGTTGTTCTATGTGACATGAGTAATATAGGGCTTTCCCAGGAGATTACGAATTTCGAACTGGAAGATAGCTTGTCATCTAGCCATTCATCCCGTCTGCTACAGATAATAGCATCTGCTTTTTTCTGTGTAAATACGCTCCAAGTGGTTAATGCAAGACAAAGAAAAGCCTCACCTCCACCAGATAGAAGGATACTACTTTAGCGGCTCGGTCAAAACACCCCCTTCCAGGGAGTTATACTCAATGAAAGGCCACTAATTCCTCCTGACTTGGCGGTTTTTCTATCAATTCTATCTCTCGTGAATCTTTATAAGAAGTATAAATACGACACAGACGGATCATAATGTTTGATTCCAAGCACACCTCTCAAACTAGACTTTACATAGATCCGCTGCTTCTTGGTAGCCATCAAGATATGTTGAGGGTCGGTTGCGGAATTCAGAACGAGCAGCATATGTGGATTTCATTCCCAGCGTGTTGCACATCCCTTACCCTACTCCAACGGCTTTCTTCTTCCGTTGAATGGTGGTGTACAATGGGTTATATATAGTTATGGTGATGTTCATTTCATCATCTACAACAGGGGAGAGTGTTTGTTCCATGCTCATATTTCTAAAGGAGAGGAAACAAGATATCTTGAAGCAAATACTGCCCTTATAAAATGCAGAAAGATCTTAATGTGGTTTTCGGTATCTCCAGCATCTTTTAATATCAGTGTTCGACATATCACCATTCAGGCTCCAGTGCATGGAGAATGAAATCGAAAGTTTGAACAAAACAGCAACTTATCCCCTACTTGAGGCTAATCGTGTTGCCGCTTTCTAGCCATGGTCTGCTTGTCTGCTGTAGAGACATTATACTCACTACTGCCTCGCTCAGCTACATAATCTACTTCCAAACTCTCTAAACTTATATATTATATCGGGCTATGGTACAGCAATTCCATTGACCAAGACCAGAATTTATCATGTAGTATCATCTATAATACTCCCCCAATACCCAAACAGAGCCCCTAAACCATGAACAACCATTCCACAAATTTCTTCCAAAACTCCCCCCATCACCATCCAACAACCAGCAATCAACAACCCTCCCTCTCCCTCTCCTTCCCAACCCTAATTCTCTCAACAAACTCCCCCACAGCCCCCACCCCCTCCTCCAACCCCTCCACCACCTGCACCCCAAACCTCTCACAAACCAACCTCACATTCCCACTCTTCCAATACCCCCTGGGACAAACAACCACCACCTTGCCGGGCTCCCGCATACACAGCCCCAATTCTAACAAACTAATCGGCGCCATACTCGCAGGATCAAAGTGAAACAGCACGATATCAGCCCGTTCCCGCTGCTCCATCTCCCACGAGACCTGTTCCTTGAATGGCGGGAAAGATGGGTCTTCGCGCCACGAGCTGTCCCAGTCTGGACGGAAGGGGTCGAGGATTGTTAGGTGGATGGTTTGGGGGGTAGTATTGGTGTTGGTGTTGGTGTTGTCTGGGTGTGTTTGTGGCTGTGGCTTTGGGAGGAAGTGGTGGGCTAGGTGGGTGGAGAAGGTATCGCGCCAAGTTGGGGGTGGTTGTTGTTGGTGGTCTCGTCGGGAGGAAGAGGAGGAGAAGGAGGAGATGCGGATTGGATTGGATGAGTCTTTGTTGGTGGTTGTGGGTGAAGGGGGAGTGCTGCCGGCGAGGAAGATTGTGATGCTGGTTGGTTTGGGCGGGGTGGTAGAGGGGGCGTGGATGGTTTCGATGGTGAGGTTGAAGTTGGGGTTCATGATTTGGGTCTGGGTCTGCGGTTGGGGTTGGGGATCGGGATCGGATATTGTTTCTGGGGTGGGTTGGGTTGAGGGGGTGGTACTATTAGATGTTCGTTGTTTGTGGAAGCGAAAGGAGGGGGTGAATCGAGATGATGATTTGGACATGATGTTGCTAGTAGTTAAGTTGGTATGTGGGTTAGTTGGGAAGAGAAGCGGGGATGAGGGGGCGATAATACACTATTACTGTTGGTAGCCATATCAGGATGTGATGGTGCCTTTATATATTTTACAGTGGGGTTAGAGATTGCATGATAATCCTGTTACATTGGAAGTCTCCTGTAGATTTACCAATCAAAGATCTTGAAGATAAAAGGAAATGATAGTACTATACTTTGTTTTCCGTTCTTCTCTCGAACCTCCTCCCCCATTGAATGAATATTATCTAGACCCGTGACAGCACGTGAGAGCTCCGTTAACACTGCAGATAACCAAAATAGTCTCCGAACCCGTGGTCATGCATGAAGATCATCTATTCATGCAGATGTCAATCCCACCTCTTAGTATAGTCTGATGTGCATGCATTCATTCAACATATCCGTAGAACTGGTTGATTTACGCTAACTTGTTATTGCTTATGTACAGCCATACACTCGGTATGCCAACACCAATATACACAGAGAATTAATACCATACGCATCAGGTATTGCTGATCGAGGCAGCACCCGACCCTGAGGCTGTCAGCGAGTGGATGCTCCCTGGGGGCACGCTTCCAGCTTCGCCGCCGGCGCTTGCGGGATCAAGGAATCGATGAGAGCCACCCTCAAGGTGGTTGCTCTCTCCGTCGGGAGTGGTTTTGATCTCCTTCTTTCCGTTCGCTTTGTAATACAGTAGCATATCCCCAGACGAGCGCCAGATGTGTGCCCGAATTGTCGCAAGAGTCATGTTTGGCGGAATCAGCTGTTTTGGTTAGCATTTCCACTTGTACATGGACACTAAAGCTACATACCATCTTCTGGCAATACAACTCCAGATACTCTTCCGGCTTCATCGCATCCTCTTCGGGCTCATCGGGGTTAGGGGGGTCGATCCGTTCTGCAACATAGGCAAGGATCTTCTTGGCTCGAAGCATGCGATTGGCGTTGAGTCGATTGTTGTTCGCGTTTGCGCTCGTAGCCGGCCTGTCCTGATTAGTCACAGCTCTTCCACGGGTACACTGTACATACTCTGGCTTGACCACAGGCGGCAGAAGATCGTCGTAAGGTTTCAGCGTAAACGCAATCTTCACTGGCTCTTTCAATGGCATTTGATTCTACCTATATTAGCTGGATGCCATATTCAAAGGAGGGGTGTTCATACCTTGAGCAGCAAGTCCGCAAGCCATAACGGGATGGACTTCTCCAACTTGTCAATCTCCTGACTAATTCCTGCCACAGTACCCCTGTACAAGTCTGAAGCCACTGCCGTGTCGCCAGATTCCTCTTGGATGAATACGGCCGTGCGAGGAGGTATCTGCAGTTCGGGTGTCTCGTTGTCAGGACTAGGAGCAAAGGCAGACACCAACTCCTGCCCCGGGTTGGCAGACAGCCATTCCTCGTACTCGTGCCGGGTTCGCTCGATGAAGCCACCCAGATTGGTTTCAAAAACCTTCTCTTCCTTGACAGACGACTTGTCCGATTCTTCAATCTTCTCTTCTTGGATCTGGGGCTTGGCTTCCGACGAGGACCGGCCCATTCGCTTGGGGAAATCCATCCGAAATTTCTTCCCAAATATAGATCCTCCCCGCTTTCGTTCCTCTTTGTCAGGCTCGACCGGTGATTGAGGCAGAGCAGTTGGCGTCGGCTCTCCGGGTGTCGCTGGCGCCTTCTCTGTGTCTAGCGGAGTCAGACCCGGGGGCTTGGATGAGGAGGAAAAGTAATCGCTCGACCGGTCCGAGAAAGATGTTCGAGTTAGGTCCGGGTTTTGCTGTGATGACAGAAAGTCCGAAGTCTCGCCGATAGATGTTCCAAAGTAGCTATTGTTGTTGTAGCTATGTGGTGGTAGCACGGGTGACCCTAACGTCCCCGGACTTGTTGCGTAGCCGATACCGAAGCCGGGCGTCGTAGGGCTACCAAGAGTGTCGTATCCGGACCGGAAGGTTGAGAATGAGGCATCTATAGGAGTCTGCAGACCTAACGGCCGCCTTGAACCATCTGCTGACGGTATATCCATTGGCGCAGAGGCACTCGTTGTGGTCAGTTTAGCCATTTCCTCCGCTCTTGCAACTGCCATGGCACGATACTGGGCATCACGCCGAACGTGCTCATCGACCAGTGATGCAAAGAGCCAGCGCAATATCCATTTGCCTAGGTTGACTGCTCGTCATCAGCACTCGATCACGCAGCAACTGTAGAGTTGTTGTCATACTTCTCTGGTCGTCGCGGAACTGCGAACTATCTTCTATGTCTGTTTCGTCGGCGTATATCTCCGCGTCAAAGCAGCGTCCTGGCTCCAGAATCACTGATAACCTTCCGGTGCGGATGTCGATCGTGCACCAGTGAGCAATACTCTCCGTGGTGTTAATCTCAGAGGCCACATCATCCATATGCCGCTTGCCAAAGGATTGAATAGGTTTACACTGTAGCTATCAGCATTTGTTCGGTCCCGACCAAGATCATAGCATACCTTGAGAAGATCCCATAAGACAACCTCACCCGCAGAATCTTGGGTCAAAGTCCGTTTGCGGTCATTTAACATGAAGTGTTTGATCAATCCGTGCTGTCCTTCGATAGTCTCCTCTGGCAAGGACTGGACGGGCAGGGTCAATCCCAGTTCATCCTCCATGTCTGAGCCGGAAGCTTGGCCCTGTGCATGTGATGCGCCGCCTGGCGCCGCGTCGTGAGGAACTCTCGAATTAGGGAACGTAGATGTGTTTGATAGTAAGAGAACCGATTCGTATGGTATCTTCTTGGGCATTCCTTTAGCCGCATCCTTTTCAGCGCTGGACTTTCGTTCCCCTGAAGCTGGGGCTTCTATCTCGGCTGTGGTATCAATATCCCTCCACCGATTGATACTAGACTTCGGTGTTGCTGTCCAGATATAGTCTCCGGCAGCTACGACGTTGATAACGCCCTCGTGCTCCTGCAGCGCTGCAACGCAGACACCTTGCTCGATATCCGCAGAGTGCCTCGTGTCCGTCTTGGCGACCAAGCCGGATCGATCACTCGAATAGAACACCGACAGCTGAGGATGATTCGAATAAAGCGACCAGACACTGTCGTTGTGCATTGTCAAGGTGTGCATGCATCTTCCTGCTGTCAGCGACCAAACCTTGACCGTCTGGTCGGAGGACGCGGTCATAATGGTATCGCCATCTTGATTAATGAGGATATCTCGAATATTGTCGGTATGGCCCACGAACTTCGTGATCAATTTTCCGGATTTCGGATCCCAGACTCTGACCACGCTTTCCGGTCCACCACTGGCCAGGACGGACGATACAGCGCCTAGTGCATAGACCGAACCCTTTGCCGTCCGATCCTCCCCGCACGCATCGATGCCAAGGACCTCACCGCCGCCATTCAAATCCCATAGATAGAGCTTGTGATCCAGGCCGCCTGATGCCACCCATGAGGAGTGATTTCCGGGGGTTGCCAAGGCTTTCACGTAGTCGGCATGTTTGCCGATGGGATGCGGCACCTCCGTGATTTCCGAGTGCGGTCTCCATAATCGCACCGTGGTATCGGACGATGCGGAAACGAGCGCCGAGTTGTTCTTAGTCAAGACAATGTCGTTGATCCAATGGCTGTGAGCCTGGACTTGGTTTCTGAAGGTTGTCGAACCGGATTTCGACGCCGATGCGCCGGAGAGGGGGCGGTTGAGGTCCCACGAGCATACAACACCATCGCGACCAGCGGAATACCTTTGCAAGAATGTGGAGTTAGAACTGGCGTGGCTTTGACTCGGGAACGGGCGGAGTTTATCACAGCCGGGTTTGCGGAGGACCAACTGGCGCAAGAGGACGGGGAAGGCTCACAGGATGGAATTGTCCGTATCGACCGTCAGACCATTAACGCCTAGTCTATGCCCACCAGGGGCATCAGGCAGAGGGAGGACTAGAGGGGAGAGAAGAGATTGAATGTCAGTCTCGAGTCCACTTTGGCGCATAAGTGGGAGGATCAGATAAGCGCGGAACCCAGCCGTGGTGTAACCAGGGAGTAGATGGCAGTAAATCCCAGCAGACCGACTTCAGACAATAGACATACCATAAGTGACCCTCTGGTGGCTTGATTTTCGGGCCATGCAGTGGGCGGGGAGAGAAAATGCAGTGGAAGAGGAAATGCGGAGGTGCAAGGGACGATGCGGAGGCAGAAGCGACGATCGCTCAGGCACGCAGTGACAGAGGGGAGGGGAACATTCCCCGAGTGGTAGGGAGTGGAAACAGGCCCGAAGGGGAAGAGAGACGAGACAATAAGGAATGAATATAAACTGACAGAGAGCAGAAAAGGAGGGCGAGCAGGACGGGGAGAAGAAGGAGGAGGAGAAGAGGGAAGTTTGTTGCCTGGAAGGATGGCGGATGGGGGATGATGGAAATGGGAGATGTTACTGACGATGGGCTCACTTCGTTCCTTCCCTTTCTGGCGGGAGGCACGAGCCCCGGCTTCCCTCGGGGATCTGCTCGTCTTCCACCTTCTTCTCTCCCCCCTCCTGCTTTTGATCTTCACTTTGATCTACTGATGAGCAGCCATTCAAATACGATGTGGATTCTACAGGCTATTCCTATTTACCCTCTTCTGTTCTCACCATGCTGAGAGTCGGATTTGAGTTCCCAGTTACCGGCACTAATCTCCACCATGATATCACAGAACCTGAACTATACACGAGAGGTCAAATGGCCATCTAGACAACTTAAATCTTCACTTAATGCCCTGAATCAATCAACTACTTGATGCAGCAATAGCCAAGGACCATTCTCTTCCTTTCTGATATCATCTCAATCCACCTTTCATCCACTATACTACTTAAATAATCTGCCCCAACTCCGTTCACTAACAAAACGCATAATAACTCCACTGAATACCACCTCACAGCTTACATCCAACAGTCTCCAGCATCTTGAACAAAGAAACCACCTCCATCACAATACTACACCATCTAAACCATGACCAGAACCCACCCACCATTCCCCCCTTCCTCCCAACCCACCAAAGAACCCCCCTCTGCCACCCGAACTATCCAATCTCTCGACCTCCAGCCACATCCCGAAGGCGGCTACTACCAGGAGACCTTCCGCCATCCACAAGAAATCCCCATAGCCAACGGCACGGCCACCCGCTCCGCTAGTACCCGCATCCACTACATGCTGACGCCGGGGTCGCCGCTCGGCGCGTTCCACCGGAACAAGAGTCGAACCGTGCATACACTACATCGTGGACGGGGGCGATATGTGGTGATTCACGCCGATGAGCGGAAAGGGGGAAAGGCGCCTGTAGAGGAGTTTGTGGTGGGACACGACGTGGAAAGAGGGGAGAAGGTGGAGTGGGTGGTGGAGGGTGGCAAGTGGAAGGGGAGCCATTTGTTGCCTGAAAAGGAATATGAGTATGACGATGGGCAGGAGAGGGGGCTGTTAATCACTGAGGTAGGTTGTTTGCAATCAGACAATATTCAAGAAATATAGATGGTTGACGCTGTGTGTAGACGGTTGAGCCCGGGTTCGCGATAGAGGATCATGACTTCTTGTCGTTGGAGGAGATGAAAGAGCTCCTCACTCCAGAACAAGTAGAGGAGATGGCGTGGATGTTGAGGGAGAACTCCATAGAGAAAAAACAAAGCTAAATGCTACCATCAATCGAAACATAAAACATTCTATAGAACAATCCCATCCATCTAGTCTATAAGTATACCACCACCACCCCAACATCCATAACCTAATTAGTATACAAACCACCACCCACCCACCACAGAACTATATACAGGACTAACAACCCATCAAACCACCTCCCTCTCCAACCTCTCCCTCTCCCTCTCCCCCTCCCTCTTCCCCTCCAACGTATTCCACGCCCACTGATAACTCCCCAAAAACACCGCCCCACCAATCCCAATCCACGCAACCCTCGGCCCAATCCCCCTCCAAAACGCCCCAAGACCCTCCTTATAAACCTCCCTAACGACATCCCTCACCCTAACCCTCTCACCATCCCCACCGCGTCTCGCAAGCATAACCCTAGTCTTAACAACATCCAACGGGGTCGTCAAACCCGCCGAAATAGCTCCGGCAACACTCCCAAACATAGCACTCGTCGACGCGGGCACAACCCCAGTCCCATCACCACCACCGACCTTCTTCGCATACCCCTCCTTCAAACTCTCCCACATAGTAAACTGCAACACGGTGAACGGAATCTCCCTGGCAATCGTAATCCCGGCACCACGATACAACTCGCCGAGGACCTGGCCCACCCCACCATTCGGAGCATTCCGGAGGGCGAGGATATCCTTGAAGGCGAGGAGACTCGAGCCGCCGAAGAGACCGGCTTGGGCGCGCTGTTTCACGACTTCGGTGGGGACGCGGACGGCGCAGGCGGCGATTTCGCCCATTGAGGAGGCGAGGGAGTGCGTGAGGATGATGTGGGAGCGAGATGGGGTATCCTTGGGGTTAGAGGAGGGGGACGGGAGGAGGTATCGTTTCACGCCATCGTAGACGATGAAGAAGGATGCGGCGGACGGGGCGGAGCCGAAGAGCACGGAGGGAAGACCGGCGTAGATGCCGCGGATGGTTTGGCGGAGGGAGAGGCTGGATGCGGCTGCGGATGTGGTGGAAGGGCCTTGTGTGCGCGCTTTTTGGAGGCGGGTTTTGATCGTGTCGAGGGGGTAGAGGGAGCAGTCAACGGTGAGGCCGGCAATGGCTCCGGACTGAGTGAGTGAGTGGTTGGTTAGTTGGTTGGCTGGAGGATGGAGGGTGGCCGTGCAGCCAGGGAGAAGGGGGAGGACGTACAATTAGGGATCGCGTCCATAGGGAGGAGACCAATGGCTCCGGTTCACCTGGTTGAGCCATGATCAGGTAGAATTGGTGGGTGGGAGGGTGGTGGAAGATGAAGTCCAGGATCTGTTGAGCCGGTCGCGTGGGAAGAAGCCTTTGATGGGCTCCGATTATCGCCCCGGTCTAAACTCCGCAATCTCCGCATCTCCTGCCTTACGTCAACTGCTTCCGAGGTGTTACAGCTGCTACGAAACTACAAGGAGCAAAACAAAACGTCAAAATGAGCAGGTATACAGTCGCTCGTTTATTTATAGTATCTACTAAAGTAGTTGTTCTCCATGAAGTTACAGTGAAAGGACAATTTGGGTGAAAAAACAAGGCTCTGAGGCATGACAGATGCGCAAACGACAAAACCCTCCCGAGGCAGATGCGGAAGCCAAAAGCACCAAAGCGAACGAAATCGCAGCAAGGAACATGCGAAACAGCATTTCACAGGGAGAAAACCTAGCAGCCGACCCTCTATAGGGGAGAGTGATTTGCCTGAGCAGCCCCGCTCCACAACACAGTGACCTCAACGCCTCGATCGAATGAGAAAACACCAGAAGCATAGGAAACCCACATCCTCTTTCCAACAGCACAAGCGCAGTGAGAAAATAAACAAAACAGTGGACAAGGGAGGTGATTACTGTGGATTCCAGGTGTATATTTGGCCGAGTTGGAATCCCACCGTCGAGAAAGTAACAAGCCAGATCATGATGACAGCCCGCCCAGAAACGGACCAACATCATGGCCGTAGGGAATCAGGTAGAAAGAAAAGTGCCAAACGAGAATGGGAAGAAAGATGTAGGATGAATCGGTTCAGGGAAATTATAAGACATGATAAGACATAGAAACGGGGACGGAGATCCAACACTAGCGCATACACCTAGTGGAGGAAGTAGATCACTTGGCCTTGCTGGGAACGGGAACACTGGCCGATGGTGGTTCCAGGACATGGGTATGGCCAGGGGCCCGGATGACCTCACCAGAAAGCTCCTGCTGGCATGCCTTGATGTTGCGAACCCATTCGTCGGTTAGGACGTCATCGAGGGTTGCGCGTTCATTGACGCCCACCTTCAACATGCGCCCGACGATATACCGGCTCTCGCGTGGCAGAAGTCGCAAAAGTCTCCAGGGACCCTTGATTACTTCCTGGCGTTGGCCAGAAGGCTGGGATGAAGCGGGAAGAGGGGGGGCTTCTTTGCTTGTGGTGCGAGTGGGCTTGTGAGTAGGGCCGTTCTTGTCCTCTACCGCGGTCTTGTTGGTAGGTGTACGTTCCTGTGGACTCTCCGGAGGACGGTTCTCTTCTCCAGCGGTAGGCCCTGTCTGAGCAGTACTCTTCGGGGGCTCCTGACGTCCATTAGCCTGCACGGGTTGATCGATGGGCCCCTTCTTGGGGTCAACAACCTGCGGGGTCTTTTGTTCGTGAGCCGCCGATTGGAGGTCAGGAGACGATTTAACGACTCGGTGACGTTTGGGGTCTGTATCAGGAACTGGTGTGCCGGGAGTGGGCGGGGAGACGAAGAGTCGGTAAGAGTTGTCGCTGACACGGGGCTGCTTCCAGGGAAATCGGCGCAAGGTCATGCAGCAGAAGATGATGGCCAGAGACCAGACGTCCGTGGGGCGGGGATCGTATTTCTTTTCATCGTACACCTCCGGAGCCAAATAGGGATCAGAGCCGACGATGCCTGCCACGCGTTAGAAGGTGAAAGCCCAACTCACCCATATCGATCAGCGGGGCCCGACTTACCAGAAGCAGGAACGATATCATTCTCAAAGGGGTACCGGAAAACCACCGCACTCCCAAAGTCGATAAGCTTCATGATGCCATGTTCATTGACGACCACGTTGTCCAATTTCAGATCCCTGTGGGCCAAACCCATTCCGTGCAAGTAGGCCACTCCGCTGAGTATCTGCTTGAAGGCGCAGGCAATCTCATCTTTCACCATCTTTCCTGTCATGACAATCGCGAACAAATCGAACGGAGCATACTCCATCACCTCGTACCAATGGCTGCCTTCTTGGATGATATCCAGTGTCTCGATGATATTGCCGTGATGAAGAGTCGAGCCGATGCAAAATTCCGCAGTCACCTTCTTCGAATACTCCTTCATGCTCTCCCAAGAATGGCGATCACGAAACTGCTTGACAGCGAAGGTCACGCCGTCGCTGTTACGCTTGAGCAACCTAACGGATCCACCTGCTCCTGAACCCAAAACCTTGCCTAGCTTCCCGTACTTTGAGTTGAGCCCATGGTCGTCAGCGAAGGGAACACTATCCGATGTGTGGAAAGGGCCATTCTTGCCCGAAGACCGGCTCGACTTTTTGAAGGGTATAGATGAGGGAGAATCAGCACGCTTATGCTTGTGGTGGTTCCGTTTGAAGAAGCGCTTTAGCTCGGACATGTGGCCGTGGGGCTTGCTTTCCGGTTCCTGCGGCTTGGCCTCTTTTTTGCTGCCAAAAAAGCCGCTGCGCTTTTCGGTGGACCTGAGATCACTTGCACTGGCGGACCGAGGAGACATAGGGCGGGTGAACGACGAGGAGGTGTTGGTGCGACGTTTCGCATCTCTGCCATTGAAGATAAAGCGTTGGTCCAGTTGCGCGAGGTTCTTTGGTGGTGGGGGCCGTTTGCTGCGAGCATATGGATCATTGGGCTCTCCGACGGGTGTAATCGCACCGGGAGGGGTATAGCTTTCAACCCTCGGAGTCATCGGAGGGCTTTCATCCTGTGCACCTCCATCAGCCGCAGGGCCAACGAAGAACTGCGCCCTATGTTTCGGGGAATTTAGCGGATGGGACGATGTTTGCGCGACGTTATTCTGTTTCGACAGTTGGTCGGTTGAAGAGGGTCGTGAAGAGGGGGCACTCTGGGAGGCTTTGTTCTTTAGGGTCGCGCTTGTCGGTGGGGAAGTAGTGGGGGTCATGGCAGCGGACTGCCCCGGGGCTCCTTTGTCCGTAGTGTTTGATGTTGACGAGGTATCAGTAGACTTGGCTTCCCGTGAGTGAGTCGCAGCTGGTGTAAGCGGGGGTGACTGCATAGCGGACACCGTGGGGGAGTCTCGGGGAGAGGGCAGTCCTGATCCATTGGCTTCGTGACCACTGCGGTCGCTTGACTCTCGCGACGCAACCTGTAAGGGGGATGCAGCAGTCAGTTTCTGTTCGGATCTGGAAGCTCTGGAAGATCATGCAGGGCCATGCGAGGAGCCGACTGTCCCGGAGGAGGCGGCATGATCTTCCACGCCACCGTCGATGCTGGATAGCGTACAGGGCCATTGTGAGTAAACAGATGGGGCACATACCCTAGAAGATGGAAGAGAAATCGGGTCATATGAGAACTGTCGCAACCGCGTCTCCTGCAACTGTGATTTTTGTAGGCTGGCAGCCAGGGACCGCAGTTCCTCCTCTTGCTCCTGATCCTTCATCGTGTCATCGGCCGGCGGTACTTGGGGAGGGACCGGGGAATCCGAAGGTTCGATTTCCTCCGTTATGGTCGAGAACCGGACCTGGCTGGGTTGCGACTTGAACTTATAGTCATTGTCGGCAAACTCGGTCGCCTGTCCAGGGGTCATCTGGTCAGGAGATTGGGTAGTTTCAGCAGCTAAAAGTTGAGAAGTTGCCGAGTCAGTGGGAAGAGTCTGAATTGGTTGTTGTGGAAGGGTGGTGCTTACCGGAGTTCATGTTGGCATTGGCTTGGGCAAAATCCGTCGCTTCAGACGTCATACTTGGTCAAGACCACAGGGTGGGACACATGCCCCTCCACGGAAGATACCGGGAAAATGAACTCAACAGTAATGGGGAAACAACGGCTGCAGAGTAATAAGGAGAGCGGTAATACTCTATATAATAGCGACGTCGCTTGGGGTGAGGAGACGATTCAGGACAGTTCGTGGGACAAGAGTGGGAGAGCACGGAGGTTTCGGTATGCGAGACGGAACAAATCTTTCGTCGAGAAACGGGGTGCGGGAGGGAGATAAGTAGTGTGGTTCGAATTTCACGTCGACGCAGGGCAGGAACTTGGACGGGCGGGAGGATGCTGAGGGGCGGGGAGAGATTCGCCCCATCCAAGAACGGCTGCGTTGGTGAGTCAAGAGGAGGGGAGAGAGACCGACAGTCGTGGAGAAACGAGGAGGAGCGACGACGAGGATGGAGAAGGGAGAGTGAGTTGAGGGAGATAATAGTGAGGGACGGAGGAGGAGGAGGAGGAGGAGGAGGAGCAAGAGCAGGAGCTAGACTAGTCAGGCAGTTCGTTCTAGTCTAGTTACTGACTAGTACACAGTAGAGGGGAGAAGGCAGACCGGAGAGGTTCCACCGGAGCAGGGAAGACTTGGAACTCGAACTGAACAAGAAAGTCAAAAAGCAAAAAAAGCAAAGCAGGTGCGGCGGCGGTCTTTTGGGGGGGGATTTTGGGAGCCACCAGCCAAATCGACGGCGGCGGCAATAGCGGCGGGATGGACGGGGAGAAAAATACAATTCTCTTTTAGGGCGGTGGATTAATTATAATTTCTTTCTTAATTACGGTCACCACCACCACATTTACTGAACTTTCCACCAACTCAAATACTTGCACCTCATTGAATGTTTGCATTTGAAACGAGGTTAGGTGAGTTGTATAAACCCATCTACACGTTACCACTCGATCCCTTTAGCCCCCGTTCTAGAAGCCTCCTCCACACGCCCATTTTCTCCCAGGAAGGGATGGATGCCCAGGTCTAGATTACCCAGCTGGTCACCCGGCCTAAAATAGAAAACAGAAGGGCTGGACAGAAAAGAAGCATCATCATCATCATCATCATCATCATCATCATTGCAAATGCCAACCCAAAGAAACAAATGTATCCCACACAAAGTTACATGCAGTCTGTACCGTGTTTACTTGGCGGTCGGTCGGAGCGAAGCGTTCCCCCCGTGCTCCAAAGATTGGATATTGACTACTCTCTCAATCGGAAATCCGCGGAGAGGAGGGGAAACAAAAGATTTGGAAAAAGGCAGCTGGTGACTGTAATGGTGCGGGAATTACCCACCTCTTACAGTGAAGTTGAAGCAAGCATCTGTCTAACCGAGGATGTGGGATGGGTGTGGATCATGAATCATAACGAAGTAGCGTACATAAGTAGGAAGTCATTACCCCCCAAGACGTGGTCTACCATCTACAGATGGAGAACAAACAAGTAAACCCGGAGAACGGCTGCCATGACATCAAAGGCACAGCCGTTACGGGTAAGGCAGGCAGGCAGGCAGGCAGGCATGTAAATACCGGTAACGTCTGCGCCAGTTGTCCGAACGGCCGCCCGTCATAAGCCGATGATTAGTGATTCAGTAATTGTTAGGTATATTATATGGCTTGCATACGGGCTTTTGCCATCATCCATTCATTCATTCCACTATCTATCTATCCATCTATCCTATCTGCTCCGGACGTCAGTTGGCACCGAGAAGAGGAGGAACAGCAGCTTGCCGGTGCCGTCTAGCCGGGCAGTTTGTCATCCGCGAACAGTATTGGACGACGACCCTCCAGATTCCCCGATCCGCACAGCCCACAGGCATGGATGGGCTGGTCGCTTACCCCGCTAGATTCTTCTGGATCTCATCTGGCGTGGGTTTAATGCATGCAGATTGGAGTGAGGGCGAACCCACGGTCCACTCAGTTGATGAATCGGCCACCCTTTGATCATCTGTCCGTCCGTCAGCTGCCTGCCCTTGTCCATGGACAACTCTCACACACCTCCTGTCAATCATCGGAGCCTTCGGGATCGGAGACGCGTGAAATTATCCGCTCAATGTTCTCGCCGATTTAACCCAATGCCTACTGGACTATAACCTTACTATTTGATAACTAGCACCTCATCTGTCTGTTCAGGTAGGTAACCCGCGCCCTGGTTCGGATAGCGTCACCATTGCTGTTCTGGGTTTAGTGCTTCTGTGGGGCGTCTCATTCCGCTTTGGGTATCCAGTGGACGGTAAACCCAGCCCGATCTGGAAAGTTTCCGTTTCGATGGAGATAATAATGAATAATGACGGCTGGGTCTGTCTATTACTTATAGAGTAGTGCGGCTGGGGTATAAAAAGTCAACAATGAAGAAACAGCCGCCTCACAAGCACTATCATACACCCAAGTAAAAGGCTGGCTATCCACTGCAAGTATAATCAGGCTGCTGAAGGCTCCCAACTAATTTATTTTCTGATGAGCGCTAGTTTCAGCCAGGAGTGTATATCGCCATTTCCCAATCTGGCCAGCTACTTACTTTTTCAAGATAGTCGCCACCTGCCCCTTGTCAAGGATGTTCTGGTACACTTCCAGAAGCACGTATAGAATGTGGGGTAGCCCCATCACATCACATCTGCAGATTATGGAATCATCTTCTCGGGCCATTACCTACCTGCTTCCTGGCTTGCTGCTATTGTTAACCTCTGCCGTCCGTCGACTAAGTTACTGTGTTGTGAGGCCAAGAAGAGCACTGCTGAGGATTCGAGCGGAGAAACAGCTTTCAGGCCTGCCAAGCAAAATAGTGGGAGAAAGGGGCTTGTCATTACAGAACCGTACGACGATTCCTCCCCCGACCTCTCACCTGGCCGCGTATCCAAGACGTTAGGAGGAAACTTGCGTGTCCTCCGCCTCTTGGCTTTCTCGGCGGTATTTCTGGGCACGCTGTGGTGTCTTGCTCAGCTTTTTTTCCTTCCCTCCGATCTCCAACTTGGCAAGGGGCCAGCGCCAATATTGACTGCTTAGCAACAGACTGTCTAGTATCCCTTTTCTAACACTTTCCAAACCGCTGCTGAATATTGGGCGTGTATAAAGCCCCCTGGTCAAGTGTATGGGCATGGATTGGTAGGTGAAGAAGAAAGGCGCGTATATCGCTCTTGCTGACTCGCGGGCTTCCACCCGACTTCTTAGTACTTCGTATAGGTATCGTGACAACCAGCCCGCACGCAGGCCCTGGTCAGGAATGCATCATCGGCAACCTACGCCCACCGTTATACCCAAGAGCCGAGCCCTTCATGGTCAGACAGTCAAATCCACTTCATGTGATCGCTTGAGGCACCAGCCAACGCTTTCTATACAACATGCAATGCCTATGATACAGATGGTAACAAACCCAGTTCCACATAACGCCAATTTCGTAAGCCCAAGACAAGAAGAGGAGTAACCTTACGGAAGTAAGGGCACAAGATAGTGTACAACGACATCACCAATCGCCCGCTCCGCAATAACCTCATGGTACAACCTGAATGCCAACGGACTTGGCCTGGGCGATGACACTCTTGCACAATCCCTGTAGGCTCAATCCAGACAGTCGCGTCTCGGAGTGCTTGATCTTGGCGATTTCGTAGACATGCTTGAGGGAGATCTTGCCGATGAATTCATGGCCCGGGTTCTGGGCGCCACGGATGCGATTCTTGCGAGGTTCCACATTGGCCGCTTGCAACAGCAAATAGGTGGTGGTGGGAGTACGGAGGTCGAATGTGAAGGAACGATCGGGGCGGACAGTGACACGCGCAGGAATGGGGACACCGGTGTTGATGTGTGCAGTTCTGGCGTTGAATTCCTACAGTATACCATATCAGCCCTGCGCGTCCTTCTAGTGCAGATAGCTCACATTGGACGTCTTGCAGAAGACAAATCCAATTGAACCGTCCATGGAGTGTGCTCTCAGCTTACCTTACAAAAATCCATACTCTTCACACCCTTACTACCCAGGGCCGGACCGACGGGAGGACTGGGACTGGCCTGACCGGCGCCCACGATGAGCTTCACAATCTGATCCTTGGCCAATGCCTTCTTCGCCATGATGATGAGGGTCGAGAGTACGTTTGATAAAGATCAAAGTGAAGGCGAATTGGAGTTGAAGTGAGGGAGCGTATGGGAATGTCCGGACAGCAACTGACAACAATCAATGCGGCAGTCGGCGAGCGTCTTTTGCGGCCAAGTTTTCTTTGGGTTCTGGATTCGGGATGGCGCCGCGGGGTCGGCGTTACTTTCCGTTTGGGACACAAGCGAAGCCCAAACAGGAAATCCGCCTGCAATTCGAGTGCTGGACGTCATCCGGATTCCTCGCTCAGTTGGCGGTCAGCGCTTCACCTGCCACCAACTCACTCATCTGCTGCACGGAAGTTCATTTGGATTAATGCCCCATTGATCCTTTGCTGTTGGCAGAAAACCAACTGTGATTGTTGTGTGACTTTGGGCTCTTCTTCCCGTCTTGTCCCGCTCGCCAGCTGCTCGTCCCAGCATTTGTCCAGACCACCGGAAGCTACTATAGAACGATCGACCGAACCCCCCTTGTGGCCCCGCGCGCTATCGATTTGATTTCCATCTTTCCTCACATCTCCCATTCTCTTGTTTTCACAACTTCCCTCTGTTCGTTGTAATTCCTCACGACACCTCACATATCGCCCATAATGAACTGGCTCAAGTCAACGTATGCTTGCTCTTCTTTTCACTCTGCTGAATCAGCTGATATACATGTTTTTGTTTGCTAACTGAAATCCCCCGCCTCTAGTCTCGCTTCCGTTGCCGGTACGCAGGAGCCCATCTATGGGCCTGAAGCCATTCAATCTGTCGCCCGCCAGGCCCAAGAGACTCCTTATACCGAGCTCAGCAAGAATGACCTGCGCTGGCGCGCTTACCAGTACACCAATGTCGAAAACAAGGTCTTCTACATCATGGCCGATGATGGTACCTTGGCAATGGTTCAGCTGATCTACAGCAACATCGTGTGAGTTGCACCTTTACTTACCAATGATTCAACATCGCCTCACTCTCGTCTCATCTTCTAATGCTGCTCGTGCTCCCACAGAGGTCTCCACACCACCGCTCAGTTCACATCGAAGATCTTCAACCTCAAAGGCGATGGACCCCACAACTGGCACTCGGATCCCCTGTCCAACTTCATGTTCGATGAAAGCATGCTCTCCTTTGGTGCCGACAACCTCGCTGTCCAACTCAACGAGGATGGCGATACTTATACCATCAAGTCCGCTGTGAACGACGATAGTCTGGTGAACCTGACATTCAAGCGCTCTTCCCCTGGTTTCATGATCGGCAAGGACGGCACGTCCTACTTTGGCACCGACCCCGAGAACCCATGGGGTTCGATGAGCCATGCCTTCTGGCCCCGATGTGCCGTTGAGGGTACCATCACGACCAAGGAGAAGACGTATGACCTCACGGGTCGGGGAATGTTCATCCATGCTCTTCAGGGCATGAAGCCTCACCACGCGGGTAAGCTTCTCTCCACGCCGACATCTGAAAGAGCGAAGTTTCTGACATTTGCATAGCTGCGCGGTGGAACTTTGTCAACTTCCAGACCCCTACCTACTCCGCCATGATGATGGAATACACCACCCCTCCGTCGTACGGATCGACAACGGTCAACGTCGGCGGTATCGTCAAGGATGGAGAGATCATCTATGCTGGTATTAACAACAGTGCCACTCACACCGACTCATCGCAAGATGCTGAAAGTGACTGGCCTGAGCCCAAGTCCATCAAGTGGGTCTGGGATGGCAAGTCTAAGGAAGGACAAGAAGTCTATGCGGAGCTTGACGGGGCTCTTGGCAACCGACTGGACCGGATCGACGTGATGGCGGAAGTGCCCGGCTTCATCAAGACCATTGCTGGCAGTGTCGCCGGCACGCGACCATACATCTTCCAGGTATGTGCTTTGAATCGTATGTCACTGGTGCAGCATACTAACTTCAACCCTAGTACTGCCCCCAGGAGAAGCTCTCTCTGAAGCTCAAGGTCGGCGACTCCGAAGTCACCGAGGAGGGAACCATGTTCTCCGAGGCCACGTTCATCTCATAGACCGATTCAGGTGCATATGGCATGGTTATGGACCCCATCGAAGGCGTTCTGAGTGTTGTTTGATATTTTCCCGTTGACGTTACCTATACGCTATGCTACGCAAATATCCATCCCTAATAGTTCATAAACCTCCCAGAGGGTATATCTAATGTTACTCAATCATGTCTTCCTCAACCTCATGCTTCACTGCACAGACCCGCTTGTTGCCATGACATTCCCCTTGGCCCCGTTTGCTTCATGCACCATGCACCGAGCACTAACACTCATGGCAACTGCACGGTGCATTCACTCAGTTCATGATGCAGTATATCAAGCCTCTCCCGATCTCATCATCCTGTTACTCTACAACTCGTCTCCAGATCACGTCTACCAGTCCCCCAGATCACCTCTGCAAGTTGTCTGTAGATACAGATCTAGTTACCATGGACCCGAGACTAGTAACGGACAGAAGAGGGAAAAGATTCCTCCCTAAGAAGCGATTTCGGTATCATATCCCCTCACGAATCTCTCTGTGGAGTTACGCTGTCCTACGTCAGTAGAACATACTAACAATGGATCCCACTGCAGCAAGATTTTGCGGAACAACATAGACGGAATCAGTAAGTCAAAACAATCAAGAAACGATACCACAAGTTTCCCACTAACAAAGGCTAGCCCGCCCCTCGCTCCGGTACGCAAACTCAATCAAACAGGCGTCTCCTAGGATAGCAACACGTGTACCATGAATAACACCACTAACTCATCGCTGATCTAGTCGTCTTGCCCGTCGCGGTGGCGTCATTCGCATTAGCGCTGATGTCTATCCTGAAGTCCGCAAGACTGTCAAGAACCGCCTAACTGAGGTACGTGGATTTGATATGTATATATCGGGAACTAGCAGCTGATTGTTCAAGATAATCCGGCAAATTCTTCTGGTCATGGAATCCTCCACCACTCCTGGCCACGAACGCAAGGTATGTTTTCGATGAAAATGTCAGTTTATTAGATGGCTTGGACAACATGAACTGACATCACTACTTCTAGGTTGTCCGTACCACAGATGTGAGCACCCAGCATACTACCTAGTTCATATGCGTATACTGACATAAGATGGCGAAGGTCGTTTTTGCATTGAACAGAGTAAGTAAATCCGGTTACTTGGATCTGCCTCCACTTCCAGTCTCGTCAGACGGACATATACTAACATTTTCCACTGAAATAGATGGGTCATACTCTCTACGGATTTGGTTAGAACCGCTCTTCATGTACAAAGACCAACACGGAAAGCCCATGTTCGTGAGAGCATGTGCCCAACGCTTGTCAACAATCCTTCACCAGAGAAACTTCCTGCTTTATCAGGCGCATGCTGTATTAGCAGGCTTGATTGAGGATGGTGACGGTGCCTTTACAGCTACATTCCGGTTGGTTTGCACGAGAGAGCAATGCAGGATCTGCAGCAAGCTCGATCATGTCATTCATGGATAACCAGGTCAACTTTCAACCTTAAATCCCAATATGTCTCGTTATTCTGGTGCTGTCATCTGGTGATGTCATCCATGACTCCTTTCGATTGGCATATTATCTAGTCCAGCACGTGATTGTTGAACTTCTCGGAGTTTTTTCGTTTTGTTGCTATTTCTGAATTGGTTGTTCGTCGGAAGGAAGAATTGACCTGGTTTACATTGGGATATGTTAATGAGACTGGATTAAGACCTGCCATGGAAGACATATAATAGTAATAGTAGTATGTTTCTAATGTAGGGTATGTTGTAAGATGTGATGAGGATAGGTATTGTAGTCTACTTCCTTAGAAGTAGGACGGAAGCAGGCAAGTCTCAATGGCTGTCCATCGAAGATGGTAGGTAGTCTAATGAGCATGAGCACCGACTGGATGGTAAAAGCATCGATTCCACCATGTGTAACCCCATGTTTTTTTTTTTTTTTTTTTTTTTTTTTTTTCGCATAGCACAGATATAACCTATCAACAATCTTAATTTGGCACCAACCATCAACTACCTACATACATCAAATATACTACACTACCATCTGTCGAGAACAAACATCCCGCCACAGCAAGTTAGAATAAACTTCCAAGCCGCCTAAAAACCAACCGAACACGATGCCATTGACTATTATCTGATAAGCTTAATATTTAGCAGAAGCAAGCTAGCAGTGGTTCTCCATCCTTCATTCAGTACTCCCCAGCTAACCTGCTGGGAATAGGTTTTGTGAATAGGTAGAATTCTTCTCACTCTTTAAACTTCACAGTAGTACTCCTTCTCTTCACCGTGCTGGAAGTGCATTTAGTCTGTAGCAGCAATATAAATATCCCCTTCCAACCCGCTTTGCTTCTCCTTCTTCTCCATCTCTATATCCAGCTTTGGGGCTTATTATATATCTGAATAGAATACTAGTAATACTACTATCAAGAAGAATCAATCTAGCTATATGATATATATGTATATATGGTACTGTACTACAACCAGGAGTCATGAACTGGCAGGGATGCAAGAGATATCCCGGATGATGAGCTTGGTGCTCGCTATCCTCAGAGAATGTTTCATTGCTGTCACATGATTCTGTTCCTCCATATATATATGGTTAGGAAAATAATATTTTTATTAAATAGTATACTGCCATCATCTCTAGTATAGCTTCGAGGACCCCTCATCCTCCGTTACGACAACAATTAACCTAATCATCATACAAACACTACGTGTGGCTGCAACAATTGCACTGGTCTCAAATGAATACGATAATCATATATGAGTCCCAGATATCCTGCCCCGCCCTCCCAAAAAAAAGAAATTGATCACACAGGATTTGACAGGGTGCCAGCATCGAGTATGGAAAGTTCATTACAGCTCGGCGTACTCTTCTAGTCCAGGCAATCTCTCACCCTAGCCTCCTCCACGCAACTCTCGAGGAGCGCCAGTTTTACGAGAATGTGCATTTCTCGCCCGGTGATACTGGATATATCAGCTGGATTTCCGCATTGAAAAACTTCGTGAGTGCCATCAAGGCCGTTGCCGGAATGCAGTAATTATCCCGACATTCGACTGAATAATATCGCAGATCACAGGACCTATATGCAGAAGCCTAACCAAAATAGATCTGGAATCGATCTAATGCACTGCCTACTATGAGCATCCTATTGACATACCTGCTACACTAAACCCCTTCCTGGCTTAGGGTAAGTGGCTACATCTACGGAGTTCTGGGAAGAGATAACGGTCTTTACACTCGATGCAGGCCAACATTCTTTGGGATGATTATATATTATAATGGAATCATAGTAGGCTCACCAAGAAGAGCAACAAAGGACTGATGCAGCTATTCAAGCTCGCTTCAGAGGACGATTGGCGCGAGTGGCTGCAATCAGACTTTGTAAGCCCTACTGGATTGAGGTCTGGCAATACTTGGCCCAAAACCCTACTAATAATAACCAGAAGGACATATCTAAAATATATCATATGTTTTAGATATGCTCAGAACACATATCGGGTAGAAAACATTGCTACTACCATACAACATATTCATCGATCTGAGGAGTACAAAAATTCCATAGAGGATATACAGGCATCGTCCTGGAGGAAAGTCACACTATCTGAACATCACTCTACAAGAAGTGGCCGAGATGGTAGCATGGGTGAAGCATTCCCCATGTGTGGGGGTCGCCAATAGCTGAATATATCAGAAAGACCAACTGGGAGAAAGAGAGAATTATAAATATATATACGTCTCGGTCTCTGAATACGACCCTGGGTGGTTGGGGTACATGCAGGAGGTCCAGGTTGTACCATTATATTTCGCATGCTGGATTTGCCTACATGCGGCGAAACGGAATATGGAACATTATATCTGCAGGAGGATTGAAGAGCTTCGCTTGGAAATTGATCACGCATTTACTCATCTAACTTCTCGGATATGCATGTTTGCCACAATATTGTGGAGATCTTCGGAACATCGGCGTTCTACTATTCATGCATCTATACAACAACCAAATAACTTACACTTACTCATCCAGACTTTGCCGCAACACATCAGACCTATTCATTCCCAAAGGACCATACAAATTAGGAAAGTTGCACCATAGATCTCACGCAACGCTGGCATGACCAGGATTCATCCTTCAAGAACCCTACGCCATATTACCTTCCAGGACATGGGTTTCGTCAACACTATCGACTAGGAAGTCAACCACAATACGCTTCCTACTGGGAAAAGAACCGGAAGGTCCTCACCCTGTACAACAAAGATCCTCTTGTACCCAAATTTCGGTGGGTTATGCAGAACCTACGCAAATTGGTCTTGGGCGGCTCGTGGCTGGGCTTCATCATGCTAGAAGCCTTGGTCACCGTGATGGACATAGGGTAAAGTGTTGCCGCCACTAAGAGAGGCCTTCTCATCCCAGCATTTCTTAGAAAGCTCCGGGAAAAAGAAGTTGTTGTTCAAGAAGACGAAGTGAAATTGTTTTACCGAAAGCTCATGAAGCCGCCTCAGAATGGTCTCGAGCAAGATGCCCAACAACTATCTAGTAATGCTTGAGGGCTGACCTAAGATGAGGTTAATGGTTGGAATACTCCACGACCAAGTCCTGCTAAACAAATGAAAAGGCACTGGTCTGGACGAATTCTGTCTAGTCTGACCGCTCCTCTGACCGCTAAAAGCGGCAGAACCTCGTCGACCTCGCTGCGAAAAGTGCGGATATAGGCGGATATTAGCGGATATATTTTTAACAACTCTGAAACGAAGAGTCAGCATTCTGTATACTTTTTGACCGCCTTGGAGCAGGGTGGCAGAATCTGGTACTTGAAACAAAATATCATTCCTCTCCAGTCGATAGTAGTCGTTGATATGCAAGTCTACTTCAGAATCATTATGGATTGTCCTGGTTCATCAAGGCTTGTGGTGAGCGGCTCAATCTGGCTTATCTCGTGAGTTTGAATCAGTGCCTTTCCTATAGGATTGCAGGCGTGACTACTAACTACATACGCGACAGATGTCTTTCACATTGGTGGGCTTCTTAGCAGCGTTACTAACAATATATCTTTGGCAGAGAATGGATCTACCGACAGAGGACATATTAAATAATACCTCAGGAAACCGCGTAGGGAACGTCCCTCTCCAACTAAAGGCACTGCGTCGCCTAACAGCATGTTTCATAAATACTGCGCATGAGGATGCTCCCATGGTAAAGGAAATTCCAACTGAATACCAGCTTATACGATGTTCGAGGGAATGCACCCTACCCATGAGGTTGATCTCATTCCCAGTGTACTCCACCTGCAAGTGGGAAACGATTATTGGAATTCATCTTACGGAACAGTCTCCACCAGTCATAGATACTGGCACTACGCTATCGTCTGATCGACATCCAAGGGCGTACATTGATAATCATATCTCCCTTCCCAAACCCTTCAGTGGGTTATTAACAGAAGTCAAGGAAGAACCTTGTGCTAACACACCACTGTTATGAGACGCGAATAGCCAGGTTGTCCTTGAATGAGCTGATGATTTGTCTTATTACAGTCGTTATAATAGACTCCGCACTGAAACTGCCCAAAGCTCCCTCAAGGTTAGATAGCCGATCGAGGGTGTTTCTGTAGGGTAATATACCCGCATACACTGCGGTTCTCACTACTCGATGTGGAGTCCACCTTACTCCGGGGCCTGGACACAGTCGACAAAGACACTCTTACCGAAGCCCTACGAACCACTAGAAAAGACCTCAAAAAATGATCTTGCTGGTATCTAGGCGATACATATAACGGCTTTCCCCTTCATTCATCCAATTATATATAGAGAGAAGGAGAAATAGAGACTATCTTACCATTCAAGATCGCCAAGGCATGTTCCACGGTGAGCAATCCCGCCAGACTACCCTTTCCTTCGATTGATGTTTTACAAATGCAGTGGAAGTTGACCAGGGCGTTGGCTCTGAGTGGTGCTGCAGAAGCCCCTGAAGACTTTGACTCTGATAATGATTACCTGGAAGGAGAAGAAGATGTCCTGGTACGACAAGAAGAGGAGAACGAGGACAATAAGTAGGAACAGGAAGAAGACAAGGAAGAGGAGGAGGAGAATAAGAAAACACAAGGTTTCATGCAGGTTCGACCATGCGGCACTGCGCCTAGGGAAACTCGCCGGTCTGGGGAGAATCGCCCGCCAAGGGATGTTCAACATAAGGTGCACGAAGAGGCATCGGAGCAAGGGCTAGCTCTCCGGGTTTCTGCTGAAAGGCGGACATTCGAGAAGTATTCGCTGAAATACAGGGGTTCATAGATAGGGCATTGTTTATCTGAAGCTAGACTTAGCATTGGTTGGTAGAGGATGTTTAAGCATTGACAGTTTGCCTGCTGGGAGTAATGTGTGTTTCTAGCATGGATTTACGCTAAAAGATCAAGCTACAATGTAAACCGTGCTTGTCTGTGGTCTTCCTGGGGGGTGCCCGTTACTCTAGTGAACCTTGCAAAGTAGCAGCAGTGGTAGCAGTAAACATACAATTAAAAGAAATAGAGTAGACCAACAATCTAAAATTGAACGCAATGTAAGATCTATTAAATACAGGATAAACAAGCGATGTCACACAACTCCAAAATTCTGTTATCACACCTCAATCAAGCTTCAATCATCAACTGCTCTCCCTCATCCAACAGCGTCGTCACTCTAGACAGATCCGAAATCATCTTATTACCATGTCCGACCAGGAGTAATTTCTCCGCATTAGCCGGCAGACCCAAGTACGTCGGGGGTTCACGCTCCGGCAGCTTATTGACCCATTCCACAAAGTCCCGAATGCTTGTTCCACCAGGCAGGGTAAGACAGTCGTCGTTCTCGACACCAGAAACGATCTTGTGCTCGTCCTCGAAAGCGGCTGGTGTAAGAAGATTAGTCACCAGGCTCTCGAGCTGCTTAAAGTCGGCGAAGTCATCGACCTTGCCGCCGTAGGTCTCGGTCACGAGGGTGCGGATCATGTCCCAGGGCAGTTTCTGAGGAGCGACGTTGGATCGGCCTTGAGCAATGGTATCGACCCAGTAGTCGATGATGTGAGCGGAGCATTCGTACTAAAGTGATAATGTTAGTGGGATGCTGTGAAAAGGGGGTTGAGGTGGTTGACTTACATCACTGTCGTTGAACTCCCAGAATCCCTTCCAGCCCAGGCTTGGGGCGTAGCGGAGTCGCTCCTGCACCACTGCGTGCAAGAAGCACAGAAGAAGATAGACACGAGCCTTTTCGACCGGTGCCTTGGAGGCCCGGGTAGACAACGAGGACAGAGAATCCTTCATGTTGGCGCGCACACCAGCAGGCTGCTCGTACATGAGCACGCGAGAAGCACGGAGGAGGTTGACTGGGATCTTGGGACTCGATTCCATCGAAAGGAAGAGTCTGAAGTCCTTGTGAGGCTTGAGGGACTCGAGCCTCTTCTCCAAGCTTTGCAGCCATGACGGCGCCAGGTGTACGTTTTTGACTTGAACCCAGTTACCTGCGGCAGCTGCATTGCTGATTGCCTTATCAGCACTCTCAAGACCTTCGTTCGAACCCATAGCGATGTTGGCACAGGTTGCGTTCATGCGCTCGACAAGAGCATCGACCTTGTAACTGGCATCGAAACCAGGGCTGGAGCTGAGGGCAATTGGCGTGGTTGCTGTGACTTGGCTAACAATGTCCTTCAAGTCGGTGCTTCCCCCGAAGAGCTCTCTGCCAAAGACGGCCTCGATGAAGCGCTCCGCAGTTGGCACGAACCTGTCCATTCTGCAGAGCTTCACAAGCAACAATGAGCGCAGCAGCCTGTCAATGTTCTCTGTAGTCTCTTCCCAGACGACAGGGATCAAGTTCTCCGCGAGCTCATCGCTAAAGAACTGCTCCCATTGCTCTGATGGGATCGTAGGGAAGATCGACTTGTAGAGCGACATATTGGCAATCTTGTTCAAGACCTGCTCCTTGAGTTCAGGTGAAGTTGACAGGTCCACGCTCTCCATGGACTCATCAAGGATCATATCAATGATCCTCTTGTCCATAGGGTAGGGGGCTGCTTGGGCAAGAAGCATAGCAAATGTGATGCGGTCCTTCTGGATCAGTCCCAATGAAGTACGCTGGTAAGTTGTCACGAAGAGGTCGCGAAGAATGATCTGCACGCGTGCAGCGTGGTCCTTTTCTTGAGCGAGGCGCTTGTTCTGGTAGAGAACAGAGTTGAAGATATCAACGAAAAACTGCAGGGAGAACTGGTAGAAATGGTTGACATGGTGCAGTTGCTCCAGGACTGCGAAAACAGCACTGCAAGAACGGGCAATGATGCTGTAGTTGAGCGTGATATTTTCAACTTCGGTCATGACTCCCTCGGTTTCCACCATCTTCTTGGAGATTTCTGCTGCCTCCTTCTTCAGAGTCTCCAGGGTCTCGATGACATTGTCATCGTCAAGAATGTTACCGCGCGACTCGTTCAGTGCTTGCAAGAGTCGCTTCTCGAGCTGACGCAGGTGGATCTTGAACTCGCCCTGCAACTTGACCAGATCGGTACGACGCGCGTCTACATCTGGACGCTCGAACTTTAGGACCTCGTTGAGAGACTGGGTCTGCAAACTGCTCTGCGTGACAGTGAAGTTGACAAAGGTTGTGCGACTGCATACGTCCGGTGGGAAGGTGGCAGAAGGATCTCTCGTCGACAAGAAGAGCTTGAAGGATGGCGAGAAGTCGATCTCCTGCTTTCCGAGTTGAATGAGAACACGGCCACCCGTCTTCTGGTATTCCTTGTTGAGAACGTGGTTGAGAATAGGATCAAGATGCTCAGCATCCTGGATGAGGATGGGGTTTCCGAAACGCAAAGCACTCTCCAGTTGCTTGACAAACGAATCATCCAAGAAGCTAGTAACAGTGAGCTTCCTGTCGGTGCTCTCCTTCTCCAAGAACTCGGTGACACGGCCCGAAGGATCGATGATCAAGGGGTACCGGTTGTAGCGTTTCAGAACGATGGCGTTCTCGGTGCAAAGGTCATCAACCGGCAGCGAGTGATCCTGCCAAGCCAAACGTTCATCGGCATTGGACAAGTACTCGGTAATCGGGTTGTGTGGCTTGAAGTTGATGCCCGCTTGGGTCAGGTGAGTGACCCATTCATCAATCATGGCCTTACGGAACTGTTGATCGTAGAAACCAGCATAAGCAAGGAAGGCTGCCGCAATGAGGACATCTCCAACAAGAGTGCTGATTTGAGTTTCAAAAGACCTGCTTCCCTCCTCCCAACGGGTCCGCTCTGATGACAGACTGTCGAGCAAGCGCACACTTCGATCAACCTTGAACTGCACTCTGGACATTTCCGTCTTGATCGCTTGAGTTTCGCTAATAAGTGCAGCATATTCAGCCTTGTATGTAGCGATACTGTCTTCAAGACCCTTGATGGTGTTCTCAATGGTTTGGGCCTCGGCCTTGGTCTGCAGGGCTTGTTCCTCGAGCTGATCAACCTCTTCACGCAGAGGTCCAACACGGTCCAAGATCTCGGAGTAGTTCACCTGAGCTTCGACCCATTGCACCAAAGGACCGCAAGCCTTACTAGCCCGGTTGACTCTCTCATAGGTGAAGTCTTCCTTGGAAAGGAATTCGTTCCGCATCTTGATCCTGTGATTCCTAGTCATCTGTCTTTCGTTGTCGTAGTTGACGATGCTAGCAATGAAGTCATCTCTTCTTATAATACCCTGAATCGTCTTCCAGCTGTCGACCTTGTGGCCAAGCAGGGTGCAGACGGCTTCAAGTGCAAGTCGAACGCTAGCAGGAGGATTACCCATGGAACGGACTTCAGTAAGATGCTGACGCTTAATGTTGCTGACACTCTTCTGAGCCTCAATGACGGCAGGCTCAGCTTTAGCAAGGTCACTGAGCACAACTTCCCTTCGGGAAGCCACTTCCTCCTCCTGCTTCTCCAAAGCAGCTTGGACCTCGAGAGAAACTGCTTTACGTTGTTCTGCCTCTCGCTGGTCTGCGACCATCTTCTGTAATTTCTCGTTTGCTTCCGTGTCCTTCTTCTCCAGCTGCGTCTTCTTCTGGGCAAGACTGGCTCGAAGATCGCTGACCTTATCGACAGTATCTCTCAGTTTTTCGAGACCAACGTTCAAGTGTCTCTGCTGTTCCTCGAGGTCTTCGCGCTTCTCGTTGAAGAGCTTCACGTACTGAGCAACAAAGTCGAGGTAGTGGCGCGGAGTCAAAAAAGTCGTGCGTCCTTGTTGCTTCTGCAAACGCTGGTTGAATCTTTGCAGCGAGTAATGGATGTAAACCATGGCGTTGATGACTGTGTCTCTATGAGAGGCTGGCAGGCTCAACTCGCGGTAGGCCACGGGGATACTGTCAGGAGCAATAAAGTTCGGCTTATCCAAGTCGACGGATTGCGTGAGTTCAGAGCCAACTTGGAAGAGAGCCTGGTCTGACCAATCGCCCATCCAGTTGAGTACACATCTGTTGAACAGGGCAGGACTGGTTGCAGCCTTCGAAGAAAGGCCTTCCTCGGGGGGATTCATCGTGAACACGACATGCAGGTTCTTGACGATCTGGGAAGTGAACCACTTGTAGAGTTCCTCTTGTGTGTCGAGAAGGAGACCTTGGCGTTGGGCTCCCTCCTTGCAAGCGGTCATCAAAGACGAGAATTCGTCTCCTTCGAACAGACCAGGCACCTCCGCGTTTGCAAGCAGTGTGTTCATGCGTTCCAGGAAACCAGAATCGAGGACGTTCGATTCGTCCATGATGAAACAAATCTTTTCGCCCTTGCAACCGGCGCGACGAAGTACGGTTCTCAGATCGTCATCGAAGTCTTCAGATGAATATTTACCATGCACCTTGATCTGGAACACCTTCAAACCGTTCATCCAAGCAACGAAACGAGACAGCGTTGTCTTACCACTACCACTAACTCCAATGAGAATGAGGTGACCCTGAGGCTGGCGGAAGACACGGTCGATGCGCAACGCATGCTCCAGGACATCATTGAACAGCACGAGGGGAACGTCGACCTCTTCGTCACAGAATGTCTTCAGACGAGCCTTGACAAAATCACGCAGTCTCTCCTGTTCAACAGGCACGTAGTTCTTAGACAGCCAGTTAGAGAACAAGATCGGACCCTTCAGAGCCTCCTGGTCATCAATGGTGGGGAAATTATCGAGGGCAATGCGCCGAACAGCGTCTGCGGTCCAATTCCTCTCGTCTTCCGTAACCAGACGATCCTGGAACAGTCGCAGAGCTTCGTGCGCCCAGATGCGAACCAGTCCTTCAACAGAGAGAGTCTCGAGGGGCTTGATAGCTTCATACACACCACGCACCCATCTCGTAAGTTCACGAGGCGAGTAAACATAATGAGGCTGAATCTTGGGTGTGAACCTAGCTTGAGACTCCAAATAGAATTGCACCATGGCCTTGGTAAGGGATTCAGAGTATCCGCGCAACAAAGGAAGGATCTTCAGAATGGCCGAGTTGAACGTTCCGTAAATCTGGTTCAACGAAACCTCTCCTGGGTAGTCGACCATGACCAAAGGAGCATGGCGCAGGAATCTCTCTGCCATGGCTGTACGTCCAGCATCGGTGGGAGGGTTACAGGCGCCCACGAACTGAATGCGGTCCAAGGTAACCCAGGTCTTGTCCGATGTTCTCCAGAAGCCGTTCTGCTCGACCAGTTGCCTCAAGAAGGAGATTGCGCGTTGGGTTCCGTAACGGTCAGGAGCTGGAAGGTTGATCTCGTCACAGAAGATGACCAACCAGCGACCGATCTGGTTAGGGGACATCACGACTCCATTCAGCGTCTTCTTGTATTCACAGTACTGTTCGAATGTCTTGATCAGGAGGTCAGGAGTGGTAGCACTCGAGAAGTTGAGGCCGACCACTTCCATGTTCGGAAGCTTACGGAGAGCAGCGAACAGAGTCATGGTTTTACCGGAACCTGGAGGACCGCAAAGCAGTAAAGGCTTGTGCTCGGCGAGCCAAGAGTACAGAACATCTTCATGACGAACAGTGTCCACAGTAGGAATGACCACATCGGTCTGTGTGATGGAGTGTGTGTTGATTTCGATAGTAGGAACCTGGGACTGCCAGCTCGCCCATTCGCACTTGGGCAGGGTGATATCGAAGTCAATGATGGATGCTGCACCATCAGGTGGTAGATCGGTAGTAGTCAATGCAGACACGAACTGTCCGAAAGACTGGCGATCCGCAAGGGGACAGTCACCAGTGAATGACCAAACCAGCGCAAGAAGAAGCTTCTTAGAGATATAGGCCTCGATCTGGTCGTAGTCAAGGGGGAAGTCGACATGTTGGATGTTATACTCGAGAACATTGCGGCAGGCCTTGTTCAGAAGACTGAACAAAGTGTTGAGGGCGCGGATGAAAGTGTACTCCATAATATGGTTGTACTTCTTAGCCTCCTCGAGGGCCTGCAGGACGAGGTCTTCGGTCTGCAACAAATGTTTAAGAATGGTGGCCAGCATATCCTGAGCATCCTGAGTCTTGATGGCAGCTTGACCAGAAGGAGCACTGTCGTCATCCAGGTCTTCAAAAGTCCGCGTTCTGAGAGACTCAACATAGTTCGAAATCATCATAGAAGGCGTGACAGTATCGTCATTGAACCAGACCATACCACAACGACTGACCGTCGCCAGTGTAGCGTACTTCAAGGTTTCGACTTCGAACATGATACGAACATTGGGCGGCAGATTGAGACGTTCACCGTTGGGAAGCGTCAAAAGCTTGTTATCATCAAGCACACTGTTCAAGTTTTCAACCCACTCTGGGTCGACATCACCATCAAACACGATCCAGTGCCGCTTGGAATCTTCGCCTCGAAGGTTGTCCACGATCTTTCTCAGAATGCCGGTAAACAAACCATCAGTCCATTCTCTAGTAGTGGCGTCCAGACTACCGTAGAGAGCTTCCTTAGACATGACCTTGGAGTCAATGATGTGGGAAACGCTTTCAACGCCCTCGGTACGCTGCAGTGCCTGAAGGAGTATCTTCCATGCGGCAGACTTTCCGGCACCGGACTTTCCAACCATCATAACACCATGATGGATGCTCTGGATCTGGTAAAGCTGCAACGCCTTGGTGATCCACATCTCGCTGTCGACAAAATGCTGTTCCTTGGCGATGTCGCGGATTGCGGCCGTAAGTTTCTCGTAGTTCGCTGGCACGTACTCCACACCGGCGAAGTCCTGCTTCTGAATCTCCAGCATCCTGTCCACATCTTCCCGAACCAGCTTAGGAGCAATGGTCTCCCGAAGACTCTGGACGATGATCTGGGGCTCGATAACTTCATCAGGTCCCAGGTCCTCCTCGGAACTGGCGATTCTAGTACGCTTGAGTCCTCCGGAGCTGACGAGAACACTCTTCAGAGCACGAAGACCAAAGTCGTAGTGTGCCTGTTTCGACAGTTGAGTAGAGCAGTGGTCGAAGAAGGGCACGGTCTGCTTCGACAAGTGCTTGGCTTGCTTGAAACCTTGAGAAAAGAGCATGACTTCGGTGATCAACTCCTTGTCGGGCTTAGACATAGCAACGCTCCTGAACAGTTTCTTCAAGTTGTCCGGAAGGTTGGAACGTCCAGCGTAACCAGGGTTCATAGTAATGAAGATACCAGTGTTGGGGTTCACAGACAACCGTCTGCCAACCAGTTCGATCTGAGCCTTTTCATCAGTCTCACCATTCTTGAGACCAATCTGGATGTTTTGGATTTGCTGGGAAACAGCGGAGAGGATTCTCTCCTCGAGACGGTTGAACTCATCGAAACAACCCCAGGCACCGACTTGGCAGATACCAAGGAAGATTCGGCCCATAGCCTGGAAATCGAAGGTGTCGTCACAACAGAAGACAAGAGTGAAGCGTCCCAATTGAAGACCGAGCGCTTTAACAGACTCGGTCTTACCAGTACCAGCCGGTCCGTAAGGCGAACCACCAAGTCTCTGGCACAGTGCTTGGGTAAGTGTCAAGAAACAGCGATCCGTAAGAGGCGTGCGGACAAGACGTTCCGGAACTCCCAGGTATTCGAAGCCGTAGTTCAACTTCGCATTCGCCATATGAACGTACAGTCTTTGAAGGAAGTCCCCTTCGGCTTGGTAAACATAGCGCATCTGGAGGAGCCAGAGGTAGTGCATGGGTGTGGTAGCGTTCGCAGTAACAAGTTTGGAAATAACATCGCGCTGGTGAACGAACTCAGTGATCATATGCTCACACTTCTTTCGACTAATTGCATCCAGTTCACCAAGAACAGTGGCAGCGAGCAGCTCCAGAATCCGAACCTGGGCGTCGAACAAAGACTGAAGAGTGCTGCCACCGTTCTCCAGGCTTCTCTGGACAGCGCTGGTCCAAACAACCTGACTGGCAAGAACAACGATTTGCGCCGGGTAGTTGGCGAGGAAGTCGTTGAAAGCAGTCTGGTCAACTTCTGAGGCGTTGTAAAGCGGCTCGAACTGCTCCACGGCTTCAGCGAGAAGCTCGGCCAGCGTCAACTTCATGTTGGTCTCAATAGCAGTAAGCCAGTCGTTGATTCTGGGTGTTTTGACGAGGTTGACTTCCTTCTTCAAGCGGACCTCTTCGCCTTCCTTCGAAGTGAAGCCAACGATGTTGTTGTCGTCATCCATGAGAACACCAGACAGACCAGCGAACATCTTCTTGAAGTGCTTCGCCACCCGGACGATGTCGTTGGAGTTACCGATGATTTCCAGAAGATCCTCATCACCAACAAAGTAGAAGCGAGGGAAAGATACACGCTCGCGCTCAAGATACTCACCCAGCGCCTTCTGGATCTTGTTCAGCAGCTCGGCCAATCTTTCCAACGATTTCTGCACACCATTGATAGCCAGTACATCCAGTACAAAGGGAGACTTATACACCTTCTTCATTACAGCGAAGAATTCGGAGTTGATGTTTTGGAAGCGACTGGACTCAAGGGGAAGAAGGTGCTTGATGTCCGCGTTACCAGTGAAGACACCTTCAAGATAGACCCACTGTCTCTGGACATCGATCCAGACATCGAAGAGAACGTGCACTCTGTTCAACTTGTCTTCCCAGGAAGTAGCCTCTTCCTCGAACTCTTTGTAGTATGGAGAATGCTTCATCGCCTGAAGGGAGTTCAGGTTCTCACTGCACTTTGCGAACAAATCGTCGAACCCGCGAATGAGTCGGCACTTGTTCTGGTAGTTGATAAGGTCCAGTGAATAATTCTGCCATGTCTCACGGACGGACTTCAAGAACTCCTCCAGTGCCATCTCACCCTGCGCCTGCGCGATGATATCGCGTATAATAACCTCGCTCGCAGTAAGCTGGAGGTCCCACACATCACCGAGAGTCAGCGACACGAGAGAGAATCGCTTGCCTGGCTTCAGGGCCTTGTAGATCTTTTGCCAGTGTCTCTCACGGACGGCTTCGGACTTCATATCAGAGAGCAAGGGGTTGACCTTCAGCAGCTGACGCAGGACATTCTGAATATGTTCAAAAGCCGCGTATTGGCGCATCCGACTAGGCATTTCCTTGGTCATCTTGATCAAGCCATCGATAGATTGACGAAGCTTTCTCGGTTGCACGCTTGTCCAAAGCATGTCCCTAAGGTCATTAAGGCTCTTCCAGATAGTTGACAGAGCGGCCCAGACAGACATGAAATCCTGGACCTCTTCCAGGATCGCAGGCAGAGAAGATTCAACGCCGGCCGGGAGATCAAGAGCCTCTTTCGCCTTCGAGACCATTTCATATTCTGACTGAAGAGATTCGAGTCGAGACTGGAACATGCTCAAAGTACGAGATGCTTCTTCGGGAGGAATGGTACCAGACACGGGCTTTTCCTCGTTCCACTGGCTGATGACTTCTGTAATCTTGTCGCTGATGACCTTGTCCTCTGCTGAGATCTTTGCGCGCAATCCTTCTGTTTGGTCCTGGACAATCTTGCTCTTTCGTGCAAGCAATTCGTTCAGCGCGGCCCATTCACCATCGACGTTTTCGACGTGAAGCCAATCACTAGGGAACTGATAGCGTTGTCGCGCGAGTGTGGCCTGGCCTTGCCGGAAGAGGTCAACCTCCGGTTCCCAAACCTTTGCCTTGCGCTTGCATTGCTGAACAATCGTGATGAATGAAACCGCATGGGCCGTGGAGGCAGCCTCCAGGGTCTGGCCTTCAAGATCGCGTCGGGCAGCGGCGATTTCAGAATGAACCTCTCTCATCCGGCCACCGAGCTTGGAGCCGAATCTAAGTAAGATCTCATGCTGCCACTGGTCATACTTTGCATTAACCCGTGTCTGAACCTGCTCGTAATCGATCTTGATATTTCCGAACGACTTGCTCACTTCCGAAGTGTCGAACGTAGCACGGCTCTTGCGAATCTCCTGAAGTAGCTGGAGCCACTGAGACAGATCGTCACCCAGAATGTCATAGACTTGTTCGGACTGCAAGTCCCAGAGGGACTGGAACTGCAGCCACTTGTCGACATACGCAGATACTTCACTCAACCTCGATTCGACTACATTATAGACTTGACCCAACTCGTTAGTACAGTGCTGTGGGAGAGTGGCGAAGCATGCTTCAGACAACTGGACCTTCTGTACGTCAATTGAGATCTGATAACGAGACGACTTGATCTTCTCGAGGTTGCAAATCACACCAAGCCAGTTATCAAAGTGCGCGAACCAGCTCGCGCGAGCATACTGGAGCGGTGGGTCGAGATGGAGGAACTGGTTGCGCATGGAGATCTCGTGGGTGAGTTCTGGGAATTCGATGTTGTACGAGAGCGTCTCGCCTTCGCCTGTCTGTACTCCGCTGGATGTTTGAAGACTCTGCGAGCTGTAAGTTGCTTCCTGGAACGAGTTGATCCATTCGCGAATAGCACGATGAAGACGTTCGCGCAAGATGCCTTCGATCTTCTGGTTCAAGTTGGCCACCCAATAACCAAGGTTAACATAGTTCTCAAGGTTAAGCTTATCAACGGCAACTTGGATAGCGTCCAGGCGCTGCCTAAATGCAGCCGCTTCGTAAGGGCAAGTCTTGAGTTCATGGGTCGCCTTCTGGATGCTTTCGTTTATCGAAGCCAAAACAGCTGTCTTCGACTGGAGTACAGATGCCGACCCAGCGAACTCCCGAACGAATTGAACATGCTTGCTCTCGCCTCTGGTTGGGATGGCCGCGTCAATGGCTCCATTAGCCAATGCTGACTGCTTGACATGAAGTTCGTAGGAATGCACAAACGATTCCCAACGGAGAGGAACACCCTTTATGATCATACTTTGGGTGTCATTGACGTAGCCGTTCAGAAGAATGGCAACTTCAGTCATGGCCGCAATAGAGCGATTGGTCTGGAGCAAGGTTCTGACACTTTCCATCAAGCTAATGGCGTACGGGTACACACGCTTGGCTTCCTTCGAGATGTTGCTCACCGCGTGAGGTACCTGGAAGTTGAGCCAGATGAGGTTTCTGACCTCCTTGAACAGAGCAATAATCTGCGCGTCGAAATTGACGGTCAGCTCAAACGTATTTCCTGCGGCTCGGTTACGAATGATGTTGAAGAGACGTCCCGAGATCGTGATGTGCCGTCTTTGCACGTCATGTAGCCATGACTCGAAGACTGGTCGAGTATCCAACTTCTTCCGGAACAAATTGCTCTCGGCTAGAAGCTTCTGACCTTCGGAATGCAAGGCCCAGTCCTCTCCAAGCACGTTTGCTACCTTGCCCATGTAGCCATCCAATTGATGCTCAATCTGGCGTGCCCAGACGATAGCGCCTGATACGGGGGGCAGATCTCGCAATTGCGCCATAGCATGTGCTTCAGAGTGGCCATACTGTTGCTTGAACCGCTCATGCAGCGAAGAAATGTCCTGCTTGACATTCTCGATGAGCTGAGTTTGGTACTCGCCTATTGCACCGCGAATCTTCGGGCGGACGAGAAGAGCGTTGAACTTCGAGAAGACGCGGAACATCTCGTTTGCATTCTTGGCGGTAGCAAGACGATCACGCAGACGGGCAATGATCGAGTTCTCGACGCGGGAGGTACGTTCGTTGTACGCGATCTCCTCCTTGATCCACTGCTGAGTTCCTTCGGGAGAGACATCGAGCACATCCACGTTACGCAGAGCGGCATAAGCTTGCGCCACCTCTTCAACTGCGTCGACGTCGCCAATTTCCTCAACGATAACGGCCCCGTCAGAACCAGCTCCGGCAGCCGTATCTCCCGCAGTTGAAGTCTTCGGGCCAAGGACGTTGACGATCGTTCGCTGCAACTGCTCATGGTTGACGCGGAATGTGTTGATATATTTCAATCGTTCCTGCGTCTTCTCATGGCGCGCGGCGATTTTGATGGGGATGAACTTCTCGTTGCGGCGTCTAGTAGACTCTCGAGCGACATTGGTGAACTCCTTGAGGTTTTCGTCCCAAGTCCGCCAAATCGCACCAGCGGTCTTCATAAGGGAACGAAACTCACGGTAGTCCAAGTGCAAAATGGTCCGGCCATGGAGCAAGGAGTGGATCTGGTTGTCTAGGTCACCGGAGATGGCTTCCACAAGAGCAAGAGCACGCTTAATCGGGTACGGACAGATCTTCAACTTTTTGTTGAGATGGTTGAAGATCAAGTTGAGAGACTCTTGCACCTTCTGCAGGGTGGTCGCCGAGAGAAGTTCGTCGAGGGGGAAATCCCGCATGAGCTGATTGTATTTCTGCACAAGATCAGTTGCTTCGCGAAGACCTGTGTCGGCTACGAAACTGAGAGTGGCCTGGTAACGCTTCGCATGTCGGAGGATGTCCATAGTCAATTGGACTCCGTCACCCCGCAGCTGGTTCTCGATTCCTTCAAGTGCGGTTTCCATGGACAGCCAGAAATTGATCTCTTGGGCGGCCGAGTCGCTATCGGCATCGCGGGACATCTTGGTAATCGTCTGGATGGAGCGGATCCAGGCATTCACGGTGTTTTGAATACTGTTGACAAACGTACTGTTCTCCAGAATGGCGGGGTCAATCAGTTCTACTGAAGGCTTGACTCCGCGCTTTTCTGCATCGACCAGGGCAGCCTGGACCACCTCATGCAGTGGCAGGTTCAACGCCGGGATTTCAACATTCTGCAGCAAATGCCGGAGTCCAAGTTCCAGTTCCGCGAATTTCTTCTTCGTACTAGACACGCCGGTCTTTGCCTCTGTATCTGTCCTGGGCTTTGCGCCACCAGCTGCTTCTTGGCTCCGAGTGTTGGCTTCGAAGTAGGCATTCAGTCCGTGGTGCACCAGCAAGTGCAGAATTTCATAGGGCGACTGGGACGCTCCTTGCTGGGATTGGGCATTGCTGAGCGATGCTGGACCAGGGAAGTTCACGACTTGGATCTGTGATGGTATGGGGAGCGATGGGTCAATGGCGGTGGGCCGTTTGATGAAAACTACCGTAGCGACCGTGGTCGAGGAGGACGAGATCTCGGCGGAAAGGTTGTAGACGTATTTGGACGACAGGTCTAGAAGCGTGAGATAATTCTTTGTTAGCACGCCGTAGCTGGCAGCAGGGTATGCGCGGGGGCAACGTACCTTCACCTGTCTCCGTTCCATTTGCTTCTTCGGAGGCCACAACATCCTTCTGTACATAGAGGGCAACTTGCGACTCCGACGCAAATCGCGTACACCGCTGCACGGTCTCGTTGTATCGTGCAGGGGAGAGTAAACTGCCGGTGCTTTCAAGCTCACTTCTCAGAGCTCCCAAAGTCACCCGCAGCACTTCGCTCAGGTACTCGATCACCGCATTTGAATCAACCAAAGGTGTTTGCGCTGGCGCAGGGACGCCATTTGACACCTCCGCGTTAGCAACCTCCATAGTTCTAACTCTATGAAAGAGGGCTCGCAGAGCTCATAGAGACCGACCGAAGGTTGTGACGTGGATTCGCGACAGAATGCTGGTTTGTATGTTGACGGGAAATGGGCGCGGTGTCGGCTTCGAATGGGGAGGATTAACCGGGAGGGTTCAACGGACGGGGGAAAGAGGACGAAGAGAACGGAAGAAAACAAAAGTTGTACAAGATAGAAAGAAAGTAATCTAAAGGTTCATAGTAAAGCTCCGTCTTCGTCTATTCCACCAGTCGAGTTGGGTGGTGGTCAGTTGGGGGACGCGGCAGGCGTGTTTTCTGCTGCTGCTGCGGATGCTGCAGCGAGCCCGAGCGACGGCCCAGAAGAAAGTGGTACACTTCAGGGGGAACTGCCGCTATTCCAGATGGGGCTTAGTGCATCCCGGGCAGCAGCGGGCGGGTCTGACGGCGTCCATGGATCTACTCTTAGACTAGATAGACTACCACCTATCTAACTACTGCTCTCGACTTGGGCATCTACTAGTATTCTGGCACAACGTCTGAGGACAGAGGGAAGAAAACCATTTCGAATGATATAAGACACTGCTGCTAGCACAATTCATGGCCCCTTTTACATGTTTCCTGAGCCACGCACCTACTATTTCATTTGCTAATGACCCAGGCTGTTCCACCGCATGTACTAAGCTCCTAGTCCCAATTTCCTTCAGATAGCCGTTCCAATGTCGGGTCTTGCCAAGTCTCCTGACTCTCGACAATCACAGCGATATTTTCTCTGGAATACTGCTGACGATAGCTCGTCCAGCACTGCAAGTGCCCTCTCACTGGCCTTAACTTTAGCATAGCGACCAGATGATGCTGTACCTTCGGCAATGACAACATCATGCAAGATCACGGCCGCTAAAACCCCAGCCGGGGCCCCATCGATGCTGGGCATCTCACCAGCTTTCAGACAATAGTTCATGCAGCCGAATTCATTAGTCAGTCGGTTGTACAAGAAAGTCTAGTTCAGTTCAGTCATCTAGCCCAGATTACAATCAGTCAGGTTCGGCCTTACCGTAGGGTGCTTATTTGCGAAGCTGTCATAAATTGCCATGTCCTCGAAAAATGGTTTGATGTGATCCCGGAAGAATTTCTCGATGACTTCGAAGTTGAAACCGGAGTCGACGAAAACTGCTCCTACGTACGCTTCAACCATATCGGGCAAACACTGGTCATCCACGTTAGCTGTATTCTGCATTGCAGAAAGGCGTCACTACCTTAGGAGGGTCTTTCGTCACAGTCCAATAGTCCACCGCGCCCTCACTCTCGCCCTCTGCTGTCTGGATTTCTTCGGCGTACTGAGTGATCTGAGATTGCAACGGAGCGCTAAAGTATTTTAGATGCGTATGGAGCCCCAGTTTCACGGCTAAAGCACCCAGGAACTTGTTGGAGACCATGGCCATCTGCAGCAATGTTGTTAACGAATACTTGGATACTCATGGGTGTGCAGGATTTCTTACTTTGTGTTCTGTGAGCCACTGGGGGTCTCGGTCAGGATACCTGGCAAACAAGTCTTCCACGCACACCATGTCAATCAGTGAATCACCAAGAAACTCCAAGCGCTGATAGCAGGGCACTTTAGCCCATGCGGATGGATACGAAGGATGAGTGAAAGCTGAACCAAGGAGCGTCGGGTACCGGAAGCGGTAGCTCAGCTTCTCTTCGACCTTTCGACAAAGATGTATCTCGGCACCATCCGCCGCTCGTCGCTGATACTTCGGTATCGTATATAAAAAAATGTAGTCCTTCCATCGCTCAGCCATGTGACTGGGACTATTCACCAGAGTAGTCACTGCCTTGACAGCCATGTCGAATCGATGTTCAGGACCACCGGAAAGCAGAGACGCCCCTATCAAAGCTTCGCAAACATCGGCAATTGTTTTCTCTGCAAGAGCATGCTTGCTCTCTGTGGTTGCCTTTCTACTGTGGTCTTTACCTTGTAGTAATTTCAGACCCTCTGGATACCACGTATGTCTTGCCGCAACTGTTAGTCTTCTGGTTCAACCCTCGCACACGGCAGAGGGACCCTTACCTCGAAAATCCTCGACTACGAATATACTTATAGATCTCCTTTTTTACGGCAGCATTGAAGAGGTTCTTGTTGCAAATGAGACACATCCGGTTTACGTGATAGTCAAACTCATCATCGTCTGGGTTTTGTGTGAAGAGAGCAATCGAGGTAGCCATCTTCAGGAAACAGTCTCCGAGGAATTCCAGTCGCTCATAGTTTCTTCCCATTCCTCGTTGGACATGTATCTGCTGGGCTCGATGCTCCTCGGTATTATCGGAGTCTTTTGTGAATGCTTCAAGGGCTAGGTCCAGCTTGACGGTAAAATTCAGACTCTCGCAGCCTTGGAGAGAAATTAGGTATGCATCAATTCTAGAGATGATTGCTGGGAATGCGAGACAGGAGAATGCTGTAGCTGCAGGGATCTTCGCTAGCGCTCAGTGCCTATTTTCCAATTGATCGAGGATAAACTTACAGCAGATACTTTCAATGGCTCAAGACAAATGAAGCACCTCGTTTCAACTTCTCTCTCGGTGTCTGTCATTCTGTCTAAAAGGTTTCTGCGGAGTCGTACGAGCTCTGCCCTTAAGACAGGTTGGTCCCAGTGACAAGTCGACAAAAATTTAGCCCTGGAGTTCCTGGAGAGGCTCGAGCAGTAATTCATAATATCGGTCATGTGTCTGCGCCGGGCTACAAAGGGTGGTGGAGGAGAAGAGGGAGTCAGACTTTCCTCGATTCCTACTGTGAAGAATCGGCATCTTCCATCCCAGGCATCGAACACAAAGAGATCAACCAAGCTCTCTGGGCGTGTCTCCGTAGAGAATGGAATGCTATCGTTGTCGCGCACATAGTTGAGGCTCTCCCAGTCAAGGATCTGCCTTGGGTCGAATGACGGGATGTATGAGCTTTGAACCCTTACCGGGGCTAGCCAGTAAGCCATCTTTTCGGGCTCGTTGTCGTAAGTCTTGTGGAACACGTCACGAAAAACACGAAGAGTAAACACTGTGAGGGCATCAACCTCCTCTTCTGAAAGTAGAATCTGATTTTCCAAGGGAGTCGTGAGTATTGTAGTCTCTATGTCGTCATCGAGGAAGATGGGAAACTGTGGAAAGTGTGGCAGTCTCTCTCTTGTGAACAATAGCAAAGGTCTGGCCTCGTGCGATAGTTGACTGGAGGGCAAGAACGTGATAACGGTGCCATAAAGTTCTTTGGGGGGCATTCCTTGTTTCCGGCCCCATACAGATGGCTTCGATATCATGTCATACTCGCTGGTGCGCTTCGATGTTATTGCAAGTTTCGCGTTTCGCATTGCCGGAAGGCGGCGATGGTATATTGAATTGAAATAGTCATCGAGCAACTTGTTCTTCCGAAGTAAAAGACATGTATCAAAGGCCGCAGAGCGCTTCGCAATGGACTTCTTCATTGCTGGGCTTCCTGTGAGGCCTCGGATAGGTGACTTTTCCGGTAGAATAACCTCGCAAACAAAGGCACCGTTGATAGGAAGCACTACATAAGTTACTTGGGCCGAAATCTCCTTTTCGTATTGCTACATACCGCGACTCGTTAGGAATTGACACGTAATCCTAGTTGAATGTCACACGTACCAAAGAACTAGCGTATCGAGCAAGTATCGCCGTTGCTGAATGATAGGTTAGCTTAGCACCTGTAGATTTGATTTTGAAAGTCCTGTTGCCCTCGTCTTTCTGTAACACTGTATCAAGGTCGTGGTCAATGCCATATAATAGCCTATCCTCGGGGAGGGTTCTGCAGAAGTTTTGCATCATTTTCTGTCATGTTAGTTTGGCATATTAGTTTGGATACAGCTTCTTGTTCATAGGGACTTACTTCAGCATTTTGAACCTCAAGTAGCCTCTGCTCATGATCCAGGTTTCCTCTTTCGACCATACTCGCATACTGTAATTCCAGACATTAATTCCTGCAACACACATCTAGCATCTGGTCTTACCGTTGAATTGAAATGCCTCGCCCGCCCACGGCTTTGCACGTATTGGATCAATGTTTGATAGAGATCAAACCTATTTTATCAAATTAGGCACTCCCGTAGGGAACAGCAGAGTTACCACCATACCTAACGACCAGATTACAATCAGGAATATCTAGACCCTCTTCAGCAACTGATGTAGCGAACTGAGATTGGTTAGCATTTGCTACACTGGGAGACGAATCCGAGTACTTACCAAGCAATTGATTTCGCCGGTCCTGAACTTGACTAAGGAAATAAATTGCTGGCGGAACGTTATATTCATTCCTGCTAAATCCCCAGACCGGACACCAATAAGCACACCAGGCCGAAGGAAGGGAACATTCAGGGTTTGAAAAAGTTCAGACAGAATCAAAGCTGTGTAGCGCTTCTGCGTGAAAACAATGCATTTTGTCTCCGTCGGTCGTCCAAAATAGTGGACAAGCTCTTCGCGAAGGACTTGCACTTTGGGGCTAAGCTGGCCAAAAGCCTCAGGACTGCTGAATTCAAAGCCCTTCACTATCTCACTGGCTTCCGTTATCCGCAAGATCTCTTTGTAAGCACTTTCGGGCACATCAGATGATGTTTCAGAGTTTGCCGTCTTACGAACATTACCTTCGAGCTTGGGCAATACATCATCTGCTAAAGCACGCGCCCATGCTCGATCTGAACACCATCGGCCTAGCTCAGAGCTGGCCTGCCAAGCAAATCTGAATATACCCTCCAAGCACGCCATGTCTCCAAAACGATCTTCAAGCTGCTTATATAGGCTAGTAGCAAACGGTTGCTCCAACCTGTTGAAGGGCCATACTCTCTCCACCGGACGCCTGACCACCTGCCGTAGAAGTGACATGTTGGAAGTCGTAGCTATCCTACTGTCAAGCAACTTCTCAAGTCTCCTATTCTGAATTAGTACTATATTTGTTACTCCAGATTTCATAACATACGTAGCTTCATCGACTATATCACCTTTTGTGTCAATGGGTGATGCAGTCATCCCAAATATTCGTGGACGCTTTGAGGGGTCTTCTTCGAGGTAAGATTCACGTATAATGCTGAAGTGTAATTAGCTTTTGTATGTGTTTCAAGTCAGATCATACACACCGTGCATAGGGATGATCTTTCTTTGTATGGTGCGCTTCATCGAATATTAGGAGGTTAATTTGGCTCATCTTGACGTAGGAGTTGAGCAGGCACTGGTTCAAAATCTCCGCTGTACAGACGATCACCATGTTCTTTTGGAAGTGCTGCTCCCAGACACTTTTGCTCCACAGGTCAGTTCCCATAGCTCCAAAGAAATGCCCGACACTCTGATCCAAGTTATTGCGTAGTACCGCGGCCTGTTGGTATGCGAGTGTAACGCTATCCACCTGTTCCTGTGTTAGAGCATCTATTTTGGGTCAGAAGAAGATTGCGAAACGCACAAGGAAAAAGGCTATTCGATGTTGCTTCCCCTCCGCGCGATCATTCAGTTCCTTTTCCAGTGTATGTTTAAGTAGCAACACTGCAATCAAAGTCTTCCCAGAGCCTACATTATCATTAGCTTGCATCAAGTCAACTCATCTTTGTGTGAAGGTAGTACCCGTGTCAAGTACAGCAATTGTATTCTGCACTTTCGCTCTCTCAAATAGTTCCAATTGGTACTCTCTTGGATCCAGCGTACCAATTCCAAGGTCTTGTTTCGCTACCAAGTGCGCAGTGGAAAGCTGAGCATCTGGCAGGTCATGGGTGACTTTAGCGTCATGGATGGGGCCTGAATCAACACGCTGTGCAAGACTTGATGGATATTAGCGCTCCTGTATGCTAACTTTAGGGACTCAAGTACTGACAGATCTTTGAACTTTGCGTTCTGGGTAATACGTTGCTGTGAAACTCCTGCTATGATCTGGTCTTCGTGCTCGTCATTGTCGGATTCATCCGATGATCTGTCATCTTCCTGTAGTATATCCTCAGTCATCGTCACGGCGCGCCCTTTTATTGTTTCCACGGGTAGGTTCTGATCAGGCCCATGAAGATCGGAATTTACTCCCATATTGAAAGCGTGAGCTGATGGCATTGTTGTCTTATCCTACAGTTGGTTCTGAAGCAGAAAAGCTGCTCAAGGCTAAATCAACAATCGAAGATGCGAGAAGACTGTGTTTCCCATTAAAAGCAGTAAGTGAAAGAAAATAAGATAAAAAGGATGTGAATATGTCACCGGGAGCAGTCACTGGCAGCCGGTGGTCGTGTCACAAACGGAGACAAACAGCGGAAGATGGAGACGGCTATTGCTTTCACCCCTGTTAGTTGGTCAAGGTTGATGTGTGTGACAGCTATTAGGTGAAGAACTATTAAGTGCTGGTAGTTGTGAGAGTTATTAAGCAGCGAGGTGCTTTATCGATGTACTTCCATCGGAGTACTCTAAAGTAGTGATGAGTTCTATAAGTTGGCACTATATATACTTCTGAAAAGGGAAGCCCCGCGGGGCAAAGGCTATATACACGGGGCAATCCATGTATGGATTTTTCCAGATATCGCCAAGTATATCTACGTTCCTTTCCTGATCCCAGTAGATATTTCTCGCGATAGTGTAAAATAACCCAGCCGTTTCGTAAGTAATCGTCCTCTTACCGATCAACGATGAACCATGCATTATGCTACGCAGATATCACGTGACCTTTATTATGCCGTGCTTAGCTTAGTGAGGTGGATACCGGGCAGTAATTAATGTAAGAAAGAAACGCCGGTGTATGAAACAGCCCTCATATCTGCCGATCGGCAGTCATTCTCCAGCGGAGCTTTTGAATTCATACAACATTACCCCTCACAACCCCAAAGCAGCGCAATGGAGCAGCCGCAAAATCTACGAACCCTTTTTGCGGAAGCGAAAGCTGAAAAGTCTGCTTTAGAAGCCCGCCCCGACAGCAACACGGATGCATACCGCGGTGATGTCAACGCAACAATAGCCAAGCTTGAGGAATGCCAGCGGCAAGTGGGCTTGCTATCTCTGTTCAGCTCGAACGAACCTTTGGAGGACATCTCCACGACAGATATCCAGTATAGCTATGACTTACCTAGTGGAGCTGCCTGAGGATGCGCTAATTTCTTGCCTGTCTCCAGATACCTTACAGTAGAGTATCATCTTGCAGACCTTCTCCAAAGAACCTACAGCTCAGACCGCGAAGCTCTCCTCCGACGTGCGCTTGGGCAATATGAACGCTTCCTCGCCCGACTAGACGATTACGACGTCCTCAACGAAAAGGACAAGAAGCTCTTTGAACGTTACACCTCGAACCCCACCTCTTTTTCCCTGACTACTACCAATGATGCTGCGACCCGTCGAGAAGTGAAGATAAACAGATTCAAGGAGGAGAAGGAGCTGAAGCAGAAATTAGAGGTTGGATAGGCTTTGCTCATTTTATGTTACTGAGCGATCTACTTACACTCTCTCAAGTACTTTGCGAATAACCAGAGCCGACTACAAAGCGACGAGGAGGATATTCGGAAACTCTACCTCGCCGAGATCAACCTCTACATCCACCAGTCATTCCAGTCCTTGGATCTGCTGTCGCAAGAACTGACTATGCTGTCAACCATCCGCAGTGCTGCGCCAAACCCCGCTGAGTCATTGCAGGATGATCCGCGTCGGCGAAATCAGGCAAGCGAGTCAAGCTACTCCGAGCGGCTAGATCGTCCGATTGCCGAACTGCTGAGAGGAGGGAAGTTCGGACCTATCCTGAGTAAGGAGGGGAAGCCCATGCAGCCATTCACGTTGCTTGATCGCAGGACGCAGCTCCAGCAAGGGGTTTTCCGATCGGGACATAATCTACCCACTATGACGATTGATGAATACCTTGAAGAGGAGAAAAGGAGGGGTAATGTCATCGAAGGCGGGGGAGAGAAGTCAGGCATAAAGCCTGAGGTCGACGAAGATGACATGGATTTGGCTGATGAAGAAACAATGAAGGCCAGAGCTTGGGACGAGTATAAAGAGGCGAATCCAAGAGGCTCTGGCAATACGTTGAATCGGGGTTGATGTGCATGAAATTTATATATATATATATATATATATCTCTGACGGCTGATTGGCCATTAAAGTTGGCCTATATGATAGGAGTACCAAATGATAGAATAGTACTGCACACCCTGTCATGAAACTCCCAGAAAGCCTACTGGTACTCAGCAAGTTGGTTGTACTAATGGGGAAGTATCTTCAGCAGACCCGTAACATTCTTCTTTTTTCATATGGGTATCCATCTATATATGTCCATTGTATCATCATATCTCCCGTGAAGGAGAAGACCAGCATCTCCACCACATAGACTTTACAGCTTCTATATCTAAGCAGTCTGCTTGTTGCGCTGAATTTCCTCCAAGATCTTGCCGGCGCCCTTCTCGACCAACGCCTTAGCCACAGTAACACCGAACTCCTCCGCAGCCTGAGGCGAATCAACAGCCCCGTCGATCTCAACCTCAGCGCTCTCCTTGCCATCCACACTAACCACAATAGAACGCATCCTCAGCGCACCATTAACCCATTCGGACTCAACACCCAACGGCGCACTGCATCCACCCTCAAGAGTACGCAGAAGGCTGCGCTCTGCCAAACTAGCAAACGTGGTCTCCTTATGACCGATGTTCTGTAGCATGTCCAGCACCTGCTGATCATCCTTCCGGATCTCAATGCCAAGAGCACCCTGACCGACAGCATAGAGCATGCCCCCGTTCTTCGAGTCCAGGTAGCTGGTGATACGATCGCCCAGCTCCAATCTCAGCAAGCCAGCCGCAGCCAGGATGAGACACGTGAATGGGCCATCCTCTGCATCCAGCTTCGACAACCGAGTACCAATGTTACCGCGCACATCCATGACCTTCAGGTGGGGGTAGCGACGGGCGAGTTGTGCGGTACGACGGATGGAAGAGGTGCCGACGACGGAGCCTTCGGGCAGCTCGGCCAGACTTTTGTATGAAAGGCCCTTCTTCATGACCAGGACGTCTCTTGTGTCTTCGCGCTTCATCATGGGGCCGAGGGTGCAGGAGGAGGGGAGGAGAGTCGGCACATCTGCAATGATAGAGATAAGTCAGTGTTCATTTCTTAAGGCGAGATAAAGAACGAGCGGATATGTACCCTTGAGAGAGTGCACAATAAAGTCAACCTGGCCAGCAATCAGAAGGTCCTCCAGTTCCTGGGTCCATAGGTTCTTGGTCGTAAAGTCACGGAGCGCAATGGTGGTGTTCTGGTCGCCGGCGGTCTCTCGAGAGTGGATCTTGAACTCATAGTCGGGCCATGTTTGCTTGAGCGCCGCTTGAACCAGGTCCGTTTGAAGCAGAGCAAGCTTGGACTTGCGCGTGCCAATGGTGAAGGTCTTGCGCGATGAGGGGTTGGTGGCGTGGGGCGGGGCAGAAGCCATTGCGACGATGGTTGGTGTATGCAGGAAGCGATTGGATTTTTAGGGAGAGAGTTGGACTGAGGTATATCCTGCCGTGATCTAGGCGAAGAATATTGCGGGCGTCGAAGTACTAAACAGAAGAGTGGGCTGCACGGCTCTCAAGCATTGAGGGGAAATGTTTCAGAGACAATCTTGACATTTGACGCTGGGTATTTTACTGGTATTTTGCGTTTGTCATACGACCCGACGGTAATTATACAACCGGGTAATGTTACCGGATGAGGAGACACCGCCTTTCTTCGCGGGTCTCGTGCTTCTGGGGCATCGAGTGCCACATCACGCTGATTAGATCCGGTCAATGTACTTTTCCTCGGGGTTTCTGTAGAAAAAATACAGAGTAGATTGGTCACAATGTCTTCAGGGACTCACAGCCTGCCATGGCATGTTCTGGAAGAGCGGAAGCTGTGCTGCAGGACTCCGGTTTCCGCAGACGGGGGGATTGACGTTGCCCCGTGCGAACCTCGGCATCGGAGAGAAGGGCGCTTATCGGATTGGATCTCCTCCCCAGAGTCACGCCTTCATCTATCGACGGGGTTCTGGAACAGTGGAACCTCACCTCTACTAGTTGCCTTATAACCCGACCGCCACGACAGCCCCGTGCGCTGTCGACCTGATCTACCATCGTTCCCCAGACGACACCAATCTTTTATTCCACCTCTCCATCAACTTTAATCTTGTCATCGCCACTGGGTGTGTGTCTTTGTGTTCTGGCATACCGAGATGGGTTCCAACAGCGGCAGAACAACCAAGCTCCCCTTGGTTCCGCTGCCCAAAGGATCGGTCCTACTTCCTGGCATAACGCTACGGATTCCTGTTTCGAATCGCCCGGATCTCGCCAATTTACTGTCGACAATCGTTGATCGATCGGCCGTGGCGAAGCGCGATGGAACGGCTATCACCTTCGGATGCGTTCCCCTCAGCTCACCTTATCTGAGCAAGGACGGTCAGCGACTCATCGATGACGGAAGCTTGGATGAAGACCGGAGGGAGGAGTTTGAGATGATTGATGCTGGACAAGCCAGAAAGGAGGATCTGTTTCGTCATGGTACCGTTGGTAAAGTGATTGGTATCCAGCGCCGTGCCTATTCGGAGCCGGCTCTCGTGGTCCAGGGTGTCCAGCGGTTCACTGTTAGGCGCGTCCTGAAGGAAAGGCCGTACTTCGAGGCTGAAGCTATTGTTCATGATGAGAAAGGTCGGTTTTCTTTCGTTGCTCTGCGCTGTTGTTGCTACTTCTTATCTGGACGAGTGTCTAATTTGGTCATTTCTAGAAACAGTCTCCGGCGATGCTGAAACAGTAGAGTTATTCCAACAGCTGCGACAACTATCTCGCGAGCTCCTGACCTTGCTGCGATTGTCTTCCTTACTACCTTCTCCTGGAAGCCGCCTTTCGCCACTCATTGCCCGGAAGTTCGAACTGTTCATTACCAAGTCTGATGTCTCCCATGCGGGTAGACTGGCCGATTTTATGGCGGACGTCGCCGACTCCGGCTTCGAAGAAAAGCTTCGGATCTTAGCATCGCTTGACGTCAAGATCAGACTAGAGAGAGTTGTTGAGATGCTAACTAGGCAATTACAGAGCATCAAGAGCAATGTGAAGGTCACTACAATCACTACCAACAGCTTTCCTAGCTCTGGGTTCGACATTAACCAGATCGATCCTCGTGACCGTGAGATCCTGGCAAGGAAGGCAATGGCTGGTCTTAGCGGACTGACGCCACCTGGGTTGTCAGCCGGTCGAAACAATGACAACGATGACAAGGAATCAAACGAGGTCGATGAGCTGCAGCAGAGGTTGCAAGAGGCCCAGCTCAGCCCTGAGGCGAGAAAGGTTGCGGACAAGGAGCTGCGACGTCTTCGTAAGATGAACCCGGCAAATGCTGAGTACGGTGTCTGCCGGACCTACCTCGAAAATATCGCGGATATCCCATGGACTAAGATGACCGAGGACCAGCTTGGACCGGAGACTTTGAAGAGAGCCAGGAAGCAGCTAGACGATGATCACTATGGATTGGAAAAGATCAAGAAGAGGCTTCTTGAGTACTTGGCCGTGCTCCGACTCAAGCAGTCTACCAACAGAGATGTTGAGCGCCAAATTGAGACCTTGTCGAAAGAGCTTGAGGCATCCGATGGAGGCGACCTCGAGAAGGAGGTACCTGTGTTGTCTGAGACGGATCGAGTCGCTGTTGAGACCAAGCTGCATATGCTGAAGACTCGTCGCATGGGCGACAAGTCGCCCATCCTCCTGCTTGTTGGTCCACCAGGCGTTGGTAAGACCAGCTTGGCGCGATCAGTGGCCTCATCGCTCGGTCGCAAGTTTCACAGGATCTCTCTGGGTGGCGTTAGAGATGAGGCTGAAATCCGAGGCCATCGCCGGACCTACGTTGCTGCGATGCCGGGACTGATTGTCAGTGGTCTCAAGAAGGTCGGCGTTGCCAACCCAGTGTTCTTGCTCGACGAGATTGACAAGGTCGGAGGCGCCAATTTCCAAGGAGACCCATCAGCAGCCATGCTCGAGGTCCTGGATCCTGAGCAGAACCATACATTCTCAGATCACTATATCAACATCCCTATTGACCTGAGCAAGGTACTCTTCATTGCCACTGCTAACTCTTTGGACACTATCCCGGCACCCCTACTCGACCGGATGGAAACCATATCTCTGTCCGGCTACACTACGGTTGAGAAGCGACACATTGCCAAAAGACACCTCATTCCCAAGCAGATCAGAGCGAATGGGCTTTCGGATGGCCAGGTCGTTTTGTCTGACGAGGTGATTGACAAAGTCATCACGTCCTACACCAGAGAGTCGGGTGTTCGTAACCTAGAGCGTGAGCTTGGCTCGGTCTGTCGATACAAGGCCGTCCAGTTTGCGGATGCGGGCGATGCAGGCCGACTTGATGCGTACAACCCCATGGTGAGCATGGACGAGTTGGAAGATATACTAGGTATCGAGCGCTTTGAGGAAGAAATCGCCGAAAAGCATGGTCGTCCCGGTGTTGTCACTGGACTTGTCGCATACTCCACTGGAGGTCAAGGCAGCATCCTGTTCATCGAGGTTGCAGACATGCCAGGCAACGGCCGGGTCCAGCTCACCGGAAAGCTGGGAGACGTGCTAAAGGAGAGCGTGGAGGTGGCTCTGACATGGGTGAAAGCCCATGCCTTTGAGCTTGGACTGACTGCGGATCCCACCGAGGATATCATGAAGAACCGCAGCCTGCACGTCCACTGCCCGTCCGGGGCCATCCCGAAGGATGGCCCCTCGGCAGGCCTGGCACACACGATGGGTCTCATCTCCCTATTCACCGGCAAGGCAGTACCTCCCAGTGTTGCCATGACTGGCGAAGTGTCGCTCCGCGGCAAGGTGATGCCTGTTGGCGGCATCAAGGAGAAGCTGATCGGTGCGCACCGCGCCGGCGTCAAGACCGTTCTTTTGCCCCATCACAACCGCAAGGATGTCAAGGATGTGCCGCAGGAGGTCAGCGAAGGCCTTGAAATTGTTTATGTAACGTGAGTATCTCAATCATCCCTACTTGCCGCTGCAGATTGCTAACATCTGACAGACATATTTGGGAAGCTATCCGACAGGTGTGGCCAGATGCCCACTGGCCTGGTCAGCACACCAACTTCATCGAGAGCCGACTGTAAGGGCTCTCCACTCACTCACTATTCAATCACAACACGACCCAATGGTCTGTGTAGATAGTACTTGTGCTTTATTGTTTGTTCTCTTATTGTCCTTCTAAGCGCAGCGACCACTTTCCTTTACCAGCGTCAACATATCCTCAGTTCCACACATATTTATCTGTCAGTTACAACCAAATACTATTTCATTCACCCAAACTCATCCCAAACACAATGGATAGTATTGAACACACACAAGTAGGTAGTAATATAAATATAATACACGACGACAGCCATCAATCACAAACTGTCTAACTTGAACCCTGATATACCAAACAAGCAACAAATTTCTAAACCAACATATCAATGAATCAATAAAATCACGACTTAACCAACGGCCTCTCATAATGCCCCAACCCCAAAGCCCTCCAAGTCGGCCTCCACGGCTTAGCACCCTCCAACAACTTCTTCGCATCCTCCTTATAAACCTCCCTCTCCTTCTCATCCGCCTTCATTCCCGCATCCGGCTTCTGCTTATCCTGGATCTCCTCCTGGTATTTCTGAGCCTTGAAGAACTGGTCCTTCTCCCATCTGCACAAACCACGAGTCAGCATTATCCCAAAAACCCACCAATCCTCTTCCAACAACATCACCAAACCCAACAATTCCACAGAAAATAAACAAGGAATAAACATACGGAGCCATATCCTTCGGCGCCTCAGGCCAAACAAACGCCTCCTTCATCTCCACCGTCATCTTCTTCTTCGACTGCGGGCGACGAATCTTTCCATATCCATAACGACCCAGGGATTTCAACCTCGTCAGTTTCTGTTGCTCGACGAATGATCGCACGCTGACGACGCCCACGCCGTACAGTCGCTGCAGGTAATCGCGCATATCCAGTTTGTTGAAGTTGAGCGGCACGTAGAAGGTGGCGTAGCGGGGAGGGAGGAACGGCGTGCGGATTAGGGCGATTGTGAAGTCGGGACTATTCCATTCAGTTTCCAGCTGTCAGTTTTTCACATTGTTCATTTTTGGAATGGGATTTTGGTATGGGATTGTATAGGATGGAGCGTACAGGAAGATCTGCTTCCGTTCGGACAGAGGCGCCGCGGGACCGAGCCAGTCGGCGGGCTTTTTGGGGAACTTGGAGAATCGTCGGACCATTTTTGGGGGGGTTGTGAATTGAATGGGTCCGATTGAGGTGGTGGTGGTGGTGGTGATGATATTCGTAGAGGGAAGATTGATTTGATTTGATATGCCCCGGCGGAAAGTTCGTCGGGAGCAAACGTGAAATTGCGTGGTTGGCCGCGTCGGGTACCGTAGTGTGGTTTTTGGTCGGATACTTTGTAACAGGTCCTGGAGATTATTTTAAGTACGAAGAAATTGAGATTTTGTTCATTTTCAAATATGGTTGAATGAGAAATATTTTATATTCGTCATGGTCATTACTATCATTTACTGGTGTGCTGTCTACTGCCCGTCCGATACCTGCAGGTTCCCAAGTCGCCGGGCACTCTCGTCCACCTCCTGTGATTGTTCGTTCTCCTCCCCTTCAGAGCCGGAACCCTCCTCCTCTTCCTCTTCCTCTTCCTCTTCCTCCTCCTCGTCACTTTCCTTGTCTTCATCGTTATCGCCATTGGCGCCAACCTCCTTCATATATTTCTCCAACTCGCGCGCCATCTTCCTCGAGAATCCTGACGCCTCAACTTCCACATCTAACCGCTTCCCGGGGTTCTGGATGAGCTGCTTCCTCGCATCCTTGAAGAAAGGACCGGGGGCATCACTAGTGAAGTGGAACTTGCGCTGGAAGTAGCGCTTGATACAGTTGACATCACGGTCAAAGTACATCTCCGCGTTGGGGTGATCGATCGACACCATCTGTGGGAAATCGATCATGACTGGCACCAACCGGATATTCTCATCATCATCCTCCTCATCCTCACGGCCCTTCCCCTTAGCATCCGGATCCTCTATTTCCTTGATAAGGATGTTGAACTCGTTGAAGTCACCGTGAATCAGACCAAACCGCGCCAGCTGCACGATCATATCCATCAGCTCCGAATACAGTGATGCGGGATGGGCGACCTTGGAGATCTGTCGTAGCGGAAACGCATCGATCAAGCTCATGACGATGGTGTGGCGGTTCTGGGCAATGGGTTCGGGAACGGAGAAGCCGTTCTCTCGTAGGGCCTTCATAAAGGCATATTCCTTCATCGCGGCCAGGCGCGACATGTACATCCACGAGCCAGTGTTACGGTGTCGGAGGTAGTCGCGGTTTGTCTTGACGGTACGGAAAGAGATACGACCGAGACGGTGAATCTTCAAAATGCGCTGTGTTCCATCGTGACCGGCGACGACGATAATATCGGACTCCTTGCCAACGCCAATCTGGTTACCGACGGAGTAAATGCACTTTTGCTTCTGGTGGGCGTTGAGGGCGAGGTAATCGAGACCTCCGTAAGTGAGACGGTATCCATCATCTACCAAGCACTTGTCAGTAAAATCTTCGCCTATGCTCAGTTCCGTACAGCAACAAAGGCGACAACCGTACATTTCGCATTCTTAACCTTAGCGATCAGGTTAGTCTTGGCGAGGTTGGAGATAGACCGGTGCACTCCGCTGCCACCGCGGAGGCCAGCAATTTGCGCGATCAGAGGCGTGGGCACGACTTCATGGTTTCTGCTTCCTTGTTCAACCTGCGACACAGTTCTGTTAGCTGTCAGACAATAGGCTGCGATCAGAGGGCGGGGGAGGGGCATACCGCGGAGAGAACGCGGAAGTCCTCAGAGGTGAGGTAGCGGATCGCTTTCGGATCGAGCTTCATAATGCAGTGTGTTCGATGTTTGAATCGGCTCACAAGTTAAGCTACCGACTGCGTATGGCGTGAAACGTGAGTCTGCGCTGTCGATGAAGGCGTCGACCATTACATTGATGCGCGGAAAAGTCAGGATGCCGCTGCCCTATGCCCTAGTTTCCTATTTCGGATGTCTCCAAGGTCCTACAGAACATATAGTCTAGGTTAGCTGGTAGTTCAACGAAAATACCGAACCTATGAAAAGAAAAGATGTAACAAACATCTGGGCTAGTCAACAATGGGGGTGATGTTCTGCCTGGTGCATGGAGTTATCTCCATGTTGCTCATCCCCTTTTGGACCGAGTAGTTTACAGGTACTACTGTACAATATATACATCTACTACGGACGGGTGTTGAGGAACGACATCAAGTTTGGACAATAGTAGGTCAAAGAATCACTTCATAGTAGTACTACTAGTATTACTACTACAAATTAAATCTACTATTGGCGAAAGAATCTGTTTCAATTGAGGTTTCTCAGACATATATAAGCCTAGAGGTCATACTAGCATTAATCACCCGTGCCACATCCACCAGTCTAATTGATAGATCGAATATGATGACAATCGGTGCCTGCTATTTTCCAATTCGTGCTGATTACATGAAAACACAGTACCTGAGCAGCAAGCCCCCTGCTCAGCTCACCCACACAGTCGTGTCACGTCGAAGGGCCATTAAACCGAGTCTTGATTTTCCCAGTTGGGGTTCTGCCATAACATTAGCATCATGGTTTATCATATTATCACTAGCACGGATTGTTTACCTTGCGCAAGATGACCAGACCCTCTAGAGTGCTGCTGAGAGGAATGTACTGCTCGTCTTCGAGCTCTGCACGTTCGCCGTAGGCCAGCAGCACCGGCGTGCTCTGTGTTTGCCAACCAGTGATGGTCTTAGGGCGACCCGCCTGGCCAACAACGTCCACGGCCTGACCGACCCGGACATTGACGGTGAGAGGCTGCAGGTCTTCGTCGAGCGTGACAAGGAAGCGTGGGTACATGGCGGTGATGAGGAAGTAGAGGAGATAGTGGTGTTCGGCGAGGACGAATTGCTTGGCATCGATCATAGACACCAGGACGGTGAGAAGACCTGCGGCTGATACGCGCGAGAGGACCTGGCGATCTGTGTGGAAGGGATTCAGGGTCATTGTACCCTTGCCCATGTGTAAAAGACCCTGGGCAATGCGGACCATGAACAAAGTGTTCTGGTCGCGGTGGTAGTAACTGGCCAACTGCCTAAGCAGCTGCGCCAGACGGGCATTCTTGGTACCAGCACCGCAAAGACCCATGGCGAAAATGGCGTTGATAGCGACATCGTTGTCGGTGTCGTGACTGTACCGGGACAGAGTGTCGTAAACCTTCATCTGAGGGTTGCTGGGTGTGATCAAGCCCATGGCAAGGGGAACAGCCTTGCGGATGTTGCTGGCACCGTAATGCATCAGGTGGCCGAACTGCCGCAAGATCATATCCTGCCCGACCTCCTCACCCATAGCAATGAGCGACAGACCCAGAACAGCATACGACTGAACAAGCTCATCACCCTTGTTCTCCTCAGTCTCGTCGATGATATCATTGCAGATGTGGAGGAGCTCCTGCAGTTTCAGGACGGTGCCAGTACCCGCCCAGGCGCAGACCGAAGCAAGGACCGAGGTCGGTTTAGCCATAGGGTGATCAACTGCCTTCAGGATGTCAAGGATGACGTCGACCTCTTCCTGACGACCGAAGTAAAGGAGCGCCAGACCCAGGGCCATGAAGCGAGTCCACTTATCCTTGAGCTGCTTCTGCCGCTCCTCGTCCATCAATGTGGTGGCAATGGCCTCACTGACCTGGTGATTAGAAGATCCCACAAAGATAAGACCCAGGGATACAGCTGCCATGGCAGACAGCTGCATGTCCAAGGACCCATCCTCGACAATGGGGAGTAGAACCTCAAGCAACTCCTCCTTGTTCGATCCGGCATAAGCCAGACCGAGACCCATGATAGAAGCAACTCTCATGGGCACACTCTTGGCCTCGAGATTGTCGGGGTCACTGAGGAGAGCCAAAGCAGGGTCGGAGTCTATCCGCACACCCGAGTTGAGGATACCGATAGAAAGCAATGCACCCGCCTTGATCTGATCCTCCGAGGCGTAGGTATACCTGTCGATCTTGTCCAGACCAATCTCGACATCCCTGTGCAGAAGCATACCCATCGAAGCAGTCGTTGACAGCATGCCGTCATCCTTGGTCTTCCAGACCCAGGGGCCCTTGTCACCCTCCACAAGCATCATCTTATCGTTGCCATATCCAGCGTTGGCGAAGGCGTTGACAAAGGCACTGGCGAGGTTGTGCCTGGCGGAGTCAACATTTGTAAGGCCAGCACCGCGGCTGCTTTCGAGGTGGGTCTTGTAAATGTCTTCCGGCATCTGGGGATCAAGGATGTTGAGCTCTTTTCCAAGAGACTTGAAGTGCTTTGGAATGGAGGTGTTGTTCAAGCTGTCCATGAAGGACTGGTCTTCCTCTTCCTCAGGAAGGTCAAGCCATATTTGTTGCCGGGAAACAAGGAACGCCATCTGCTTCTTGAGCGACCTATCCTCAGTGGCATTGATGTCGCTCTTAATGAGGTCAATGTCGTTCAGACGGATAGCAAGAACCACGGCCTTGGTGAGCTCCTTGTAGCGGACATAGACCTCATGGGCGGTACGAAGGAATTGCTGGTCTTCGGGGTATGTGAGAAGGTTGACCATGCTGACCATGTACAAGCAGACCCTTCCGTATGTGTTTTCGTCCAGAAAGCGCGGGATCTCCTCGATGATCTCGAGCTCACTGAGAAGATCGACAGCATCGGCTTCGGCGTTGTGGCTCAGGAAGTAGGGAACAAGAGACAGCGACAGATCGATCAAGTCCTGTACATCCTTCTCAGCGTTAAGCCGGTTTTGGTACTCTTGCCCAATTTCCAGCGCCAGGTGTCTGATGTATTCGTGGCCCCAGGAGCCGAGGTCTTCGGACTTGGTGAGAAGGCGGTACTTCAGGGTTTCGAGCTTCTCCTCATCTCCGTAGGTCATGCCAAGAACCGAGAGCATATCGGCGAGCGAGTCCTAGAGACACATACCTGGTTAGGTTGATAGGGTGGTCTGCATGGCGGGCAACGAACCTTAACCGGGCCGGCCGCCCACTTCTCATAGAGCTCCGTGAGCTCATCGTAATGCGGTCTTAGAAATTTCAAGGGCTTGGGAACAGCAGTCATAGAAGATGTCGAGGTCTTGATGAAGTTCTTAATCGCGTCCAAGGCAGGGGCGTACAACGAGGTGTCGGGCTCCTAGATGGCAGGTTGAGAGTTAACGTCATCGCTCGGGACCCCAACAGAACAGCTTCATCCCCGTACCTTTAACCTCTCCACGAGCATTTCCAGCTCATTCTTCAGCTGCTGATCCTCTTCACTGAGTTCTTCTGGAATATCCATCGTGTTAGCACCTCGATCAGAGCACGGCCTTAGTGATGTCAGGTGCGGCGTCGGGAGGTCCGCGGCCTGACTCGACATGTCCACCTACCCTCTTTCGACTCGTCATCCTTCTGCTTGCCATCAGCTTGTGGCTTCTCATCAGCCGCTGTCTTCTTTCCTCCAGACAACTCCTTGATATCGTCAACCTTGCCCTTGCCCTTGTCGGCGGGAGCTGACCGCTCGCCGTCTTGCGCCATCTCTGACGGTTATATGGCGAGTAGTCGGGGTGTGTTCGGGAACGCGGATAGACGGGAGATTTAGAAACGCGAGTGATGAGGGTGAGAGTGGGAGCTTTGATGCGATAAGCCTCCTCACTCTAGGCGATGAAGTTGGGATTGGGTTATAAGCTTGTTGATGGGAAACAGAGAGAGCTCGCTCTTCGTCGCCGCTCGGGCGTTGCGCTCCTGTGGAGCTCCCACCGCTTATGTAAGACAGCGCCCGCCAAGAGATTAACTACTACAATTTCAGCCTTAAGGCATCGATTGGAATGTTCTACCAATGTACTGACAAAAATCTAACTTGATTGTTGAACGAATTACACGGGGTATGAGCCGCAGCTTCTTATAGCCCCAGACCATGCATCATTACATACAGCGAATATCATCCGCCCAGACAAAATAAGCCCCCTGAACCCGTTTGGCTGCTGAGGCTTCCATCGGCACATCCCCCATGTCGAGTGCGGAACCATTCCCTGTACTCATCGAGGTCCCGGCTATAAGCATAGCCAGAGAGCTTCTCACCGCTGTAGGACAACAATGGCAAGTGATCAATGGTAGGCAGCTTGAAGGAAAATCGTTCAAGAAGCGGCATTACTGTTGAGGCTCGACTCAGTGGCTTTTCAACGACTCCGAGCCCTTCCGCAGGACCTGGTGTAAGCGGCTTTGAGGGGTCTGTTATCGCTTCTGGTGACGGTTCGGTGAGCTGAGGTGAATCAGCCTCAACAAACTCTTCGGGAACATGATATAGTTCGTTGTGCACCGTAGCAAGGGTAAAACTCCCCTTGGCAGGAAACGTCGGGTAAAGCAGATAATATCCTCTACCTCGGATAAACTCAAGGAGGTACTCCATCACGGCTGGGTATTTCTTCGATATGAGCTTCTCCTGGGGTGATTGCTGGCCCATACTTTCCTGAACCAGGAACCGGTTTGATAAGAACTCGTGGAATTCGGCCCACTTATCGCCGAAATATAGAGCTGCATTACTGTTGGGGGCCTGCCAAAGAAATAAAGGCAATAACTCCCCATCGCCCGGACTGGAGACATGGTTGCTGTCAGCTTCTGGTGGTTCGAATGGTTTGCCGTCAGTCAAAAGAGAAGACGGAAGCTCAAGCGAGATGCCAATAAGCTTGCTAGACAGCTGTTTGGTGCGGGAATGTTTGTATTTTAGCATGGTATACATCAAATAGTGATAAAATGATGGGGCTAGCTCCGTCTGTGGAGAAAGCAAAAGCACGTGGGACACAGCCGGGTCCCTAGGATAGAAGGCCTCAACAGACTTCAAGGAGGCTTCGGCGGAGTTCATGTCATGTGGCTGGATTCGACGACGGAGAGTGACCTTTCCAGAAGAATGAGGAGGCCATTTTATCGACTTAATGTAGCGAAGTAGCTCTGGGTCTACTTGAGGGGGCAATTCAATCGTCAAGCTAGGTGTCCCGCCAAGATAGTCCGCATTTTGCAACGTCCGGAGCAACCTGATCAGGGAGCCAGAGGACTCAGAAGGAGCATGAACAAGAAATTCAACTTGAACGTTATTCCAGGCTGTAAAAGCATTAGCACGGAGTTAGACATTGACCGACAGAGTCTCGAAGGTTACCTTGAAGGGCGCCACTGTCCAGGGTTGACATCCACATGAGATCCCTTGCTGTGCTAGGGAGAGAGACATGGGGAACACCTGATTCATCTGCCCAACCTTGCACGCCGCGCCAGAAGAAAAGTTCTTCCATCTGCTCGCCTTGTGTCAGGATTACTTGCGGAAGGAGGTAGGAGCGAACATAAGTGAGACCCGCCGCCACCGCTCTCTCCATACGGGCATCTGTTGACCATTGTGCATAGTCTGGCCTAGCATCTGCAGTGCAAATAAATGAGTATTTTGAGGAAGACTATGTTGGGTTGATAGTAGCAAAACGTACCGTGCCAGTTGACTGGACAATTCGCATCATCTATACCATTGACGCGCTGAATACCTTCGATTGACACGTCGTCTCTTCCCAGCAGCACCATGTGTACTTCGTTAAGCTTTTTCCCTGCCATCTGGCAGGCAAGAGGAAGGAGATCCGACACGCTTTCCAGGCTTGCAGCAGCAAAGACAACGGCGTGACTGGTTGGCTTCTGATAGCGGGAGACTTGTCCCTGAAACCGATGTAGTGACTTAGCCAAATAGTAGAAGTTGATCTTTCCATTGTAATAGAGTTCGTCACTGAGCTTTGCGTCGGCTTCATTTCGCTCGGGAGGGCCTTGCGGAGGAGCGCCAGATAGTGGAGGTTGAAGCTCCTTCTCCTCCTGCTGCTGCCCCTGCTGCTGCGATTGTGGTTGCAGGTGCTCTTGCTGGAATCGAAGTGCGGCCTGTCGCGCTTGAGCCAATGCAGGGTTGAACCGCTCCGGAGCAGGAGCAAGATCAGTTGGCATATTTTTGAAGAACAGATAAAGTAAATACAGAGCCACAATGCCTAACACGAATCGTCGCGGCCGTGGTGGTTTCCATTGCTTTGAGCGCCATGGTTGGCTATGGGCTGTGCGAGACCGATGGTCATCGTCCTTCTTCCCAAGCTCCTCATCTGCCAAAAATGGCCGTTTGGAGGGCCACATTATTCAAACATAAGAATAGCTGCTCCGTTGGAGCTGGCGCGACAGATGTAAGCATTGAAGAGAGGGGCGGAAGAGCAATGAATGGATGGTATGGAATCTTGAAGGGGCCACGCGGTGGAGGTTCGACGGTTGCGGGATGGCCGCGGCGACTAATCAGCCATGGGCTCTCCTCCGCAGCTTATCCCCGATCCTTCAGCCATTCATTCGGCCGGTCTTTCTCCACCGCCTCCAGTCAACATCCATTGCTTCTAGAAGCCTGCCAGGCTACTACATCTGACTGGCGTCGAGCTATAGCTGAATTCTTATGGGCTGACAGCTTCTTTGTCACCATCAGTATCCCGTGCTTTCAGTGGTTGGAACATTGCTTCATACCAACCCCGTGGCTCAGATTAGTTCATATAGTCGCGCACAATTCCAGAAAAGCAACATTTTTGCTGATTCAGTTGTTCCATTCCTCTCAAACCATGGACCCCCAGATGGCGATGGACTTGGACAATACAGAGCCCCGAGGCACGAAAAGATCTGCCGAGGACAGTGAGGAGCCACAGAGACCAAAAAGGATCAGAGTCAGTTCCCATTACCAGTCGTACCTTCGCTTAGGCATTAACGCTACATAGGCCTTAGACCCCGATGTTGTAAACAAAATTGCAGCTGGGGAGATTATAGTGGCTCCTATGCATGCGCTGAAAGAGCTAATCGAGAACGCTGTTGATGCTGGATCGACCTCGATCGAGATTCTGGTGAAAGATGGTGGATTGAAGCTCCTTCAGATTACTGACAATGGTCATGGCATCGACGTAAGTGGAGCAAGCATGATTCTTTAGCGATAAAGTGGCTAATTATAAGAGACAGAGAGACGACCTTCCTATCCTGTGTGAAAGATTTACAACCTCCAAGCTTAAGCAGTTTGAGGACCTTTCATCCATAGGTACGTACGGTTTCCGAGGCGAGGCTTTGGCAAGTATCAGCCATATTGCCCATCTCACCGTGACCACGAAAACTGCCGGATCCAGCTGCGCATGGAGAGCACACTATAGCGATGGGAAGCTTGTCCCCCCTAAACCTGGACAAAGTGCTGCGCCCAAAGCCACCGCGGGACGCGGTGGTACGCAAATAACTGTGAGTGAGATAATTTTTCATCTTTGAAAGTACAACAGCTCATTCGAATCCCAGGTAGAGGACCTGTTCTACAATGTACCGACAAGGCGTCGGGCTTTCCGATCAGCAAGTGAAGAATACGCCAAAATCCTCGATGTAGTCGGTCGATACTCCGTCCATTGCTCGGGTGTGGCCTTCTCCTGCCGCAAGCATGGTGATTCAGGCGTCAGTGTCTCCACTCCAGCAGCAGCGAATACAATAGACCGAATTCGTCAAATCCACGGCAGCGCAGTCGCCAAAGAACTTGTCGAATTCAATGTCGAAGATGACAAGCTGGGCTTCCGCTCATCTGGCTTTGCCACGAACGCGAATTACCATGTCAAGAGAACTACCATACTCCTTTTCATCAATCACCGCTCGGTCGAATCCACAGCCATCAAGCGAGCAGTCGAACAAACATACTCCAGCTTCCTCCCCAAGGGAGGACACCCATTTGCCTACATCGACCTCGAAATCGAACCACAGCGTGTCGACGTCAACGTACATCCCACAAAACGCGAAGTGAATTTCCTCAACGAAGACGAAATCATCGAATGCATCTGCAACGAAATCCGCTCCAAACTGGCTCAAGTAGACTCAAGCCGGACTTTCCTCACCCAAACCCTCCTCCCAGGTGTAACAACAATGGAGCCCGCAAACCGCGACACCGAAGGCACAGACACCGTACCCAAGACCCCATCCACGGCCAAAAAGCCATACGAACATAACCTCGTCCGCACCGACTCCAAAGTCCGCAAAATCACCTCCATGCTCACCCCAGCCACACCACACACGCCCACAGCCTCCCAAGCAGACACCACCACCATCCTTGACGAAGGCCTCCAATACGAAACCACCTCCCGCGAACCCCACCGCATCAGCTTCACATCCGTGAAGAACCTCCGCGCCTCCGTCCGCAACTCCATGCACAACACTCTAACCGAAACCATCGCCTCCCACACCTACGTCGGGCTCGTCGACGAACGCCGCCGAATCGCAGCCATCCAATCCGGCGTCAAACTCTACCTAATCGACTACGGCATGTTCTGCACCGAATTCTTCTACCAAATTGGCCTTACAGACTTCGCCAACTTCGGCGTCATCAAGCTCTCCCCACCACCCAAACTCATCGACCTCCTCCGCATCGCCGCAGACACCGAACGCACCCAATCATCCCAAGAATCAACAGCAGAAGAAGCCAACGTAATCTTCACCAACGCCCCGGACCTCGTCGCCGAAACCCTCATCGACCGCCGCGAAATGCTAAACGAGTACTTCTCCCTCGAAATCTCACCAGACGGAGACCTCCTCTCCATCCCCTTACTCCTGAAAGGCTACCTCCCCAGCCTGGGCAAACTGCCCCGATTTCTCCTCAGACTGGGTCCCTACGTCGACTGGACGAGCGAGGAGGAATGCTTCCGCACATTCCTGCGAGAGCTTGCGGCTTTTTATACCCCTGAGCAGTTGCCCCCGCCTCCGAACGTGCAGAAGAGTAATGATGCAGGAGCAGAAGGGGAAGGGGAAGTGGAGGAGGAGTTCATCACGCAGAGACGGGCGCAGATGGCGCGGATGCTGGAACATGTGGTATTCCCGGCGTTGAGGGCGCGGATGGTTGCTACGACGCGGCTGCTGAAGGGGGTGGTGGAGGTGGCGGATTTGAAGGGGTTGTACAGGGTTTTTGAGCGGTGTTGATTTAGCTGAGGATCTGAATTCTGGTATCTATTGGATAATTGTAAGGGAGTGTATTCATTCAGGTGCAATGATTACAAAACTACTACGTCTGGCCTGGTGATAGATTGTATCAAAACAACACGATTACAGAGTTGATGGATCATTCTGAACCTAATAACTTTATTCAGTGGTACAGATACGAACTTTACCAGGGCAGCGATACGAGTTACTATTCATAGACATAGAGTGTACTGTAAGAGAAGCTTGTTCAGGAATTAGACTTCGAAATGGCATTGAACATAGACGACGGCGCGTCTGAGCTGCATAAATATACCAGGATCAAACCCAACATCAATGGCAGTAAGCAGGTCGACCCTTTAACGATAGACATCATGCCGATTCCTAGGCCAAGCCACGATAACGCCGTCCTTGGAGAAATCCCACACATACACACAACACATAACATATATTTGGATGCGTAATCAAACATCTCAGTGCCATTAGATTAAGTCCCTCGAACGCCCAAAATCAAGAACGGCGAAGAAAGAAAGTAGATCATTTAGCTGTTGTTCGTGCCCTCATGTCAAACATATCGGTCATCATCATATCTGTTGTCTTTTGTTGCAGGAGACGCGGTTTGTCTCCATATAAAGGATGCCTGGCGGAATGTGGCGTGTGGAGCACAGCTCCCAGGGTCACAATTCTGCAAGCTTCCTGCATGATTGAAGTCGCTTTCACTGTCTAGAATACGGTTTGTTCATCAATGCGATCTCGCGAGCCACGGTAGCCCATTCTAGTTCCCGTCTTGCAGGCTTGTTTCGCTTCTGTAATTGTAACTCCTCCCATTTAAGAAGCTCGTATCTAAATTATACCGTTAGCTAACAGCGTCCAGGAATATGCTTAGCAGGTGTAGAGCTGGGACTTACACAAATCGTAGATGAGGCTGGATGATTACGTTAAGCCTTCGTGCTCGGACAAAACAGCTGGGGCAAACGTTAGTGTAAGTCGCATGTAATATGATCCAGTGGACCTACTATGCCCTAGGGAACGATAGGCCTAATGACGCCATCACCTCGGCAATACAGATGGTCGCTGAACGTGAGACACCCACGCGACAATGCACCAAGGTGGCCATTCCGTCCTGCTTTCCTTGTCCTAAGTGACCAGTCCTGGTAAGCATTCGTTCTATCGGTGCCAGCAGCATATCAACTTACGAATGAATTCTAGGCAGCGATCGAACGCCCGTGTCAACGGATCAATCCCATTGTCCTGAACATCAGTGATGTGCAGAATGATCTTCTCGTCCGCCTTAGCAGAGTCGTTGTTCCACGTCACGGTTTCGCCTATGCTGAGGATGCGCTTGATGCCTAACGCGGAAAGCATCTCCGGGTTGTTGGCGTGGGACAGGTTGCCCAGGTACATGTACGGCAGAATGCGACTTGGAAGGGAACCATCGCAATATCTGAACCAAGCAGGATCGGGAAGGCTCCTGATCTTGTGTGATCGAGTTGCAGGGCTTTCCTGCAATAGTCGTGCTTGTACACCGCTCATGAAGGTAATATCAGAAGGGTAGGCGAAGAAATTTCGCTTCTTCTCACAGTGCAGTCTGAGCCAAGCATTCGGAGCCGAAATGCCCTCTGCAAACATCAAATAAGCTATCGCTAGCAGTGAGCTTTCAGTGTAGCCGTCCGGACAATGGATGAGAATTTTGCGGACTGTCTTGGTGAGGGGGATCATTGGGATATCTCCATCCGCATCAGCCTTCTGGTCTGGCTCATCCGGGTTGGCCAGGTAATAGATCCAGCGGACCGTGTTCACTAGATCATCGATCTCTCTGGTTTCACCTGAGGGCAAAAGGATCGAACCGGATGAGGGAAACTCCAACTTCTGTGGGCCTTCCTCGAGTTGCTTATTGAGATTCGCCAGGAAGCGAGGGCCAGGAATACTTGCGAGCTCGCTGGCCTCGATCAAGAGGTCGAAGTTCTCGGTAGGTGCAGGCCCGCAAGATCCAGGCCGTAATAGGTAATCGGGTGTAGGGCCAAGCCAGACATTCGTTGAGATTTCGGAGGCTTTGGACATCTCACACATCTCCAACCGTTCCCACTGGACTAGTAACATGTTAGAATGACAACCAGCGAGCATCCTGTATGTCACTTACAGAAGTCCACGACCTGTCCCGTAAGCTGGCCACTGGAATTGATAGCCACCAAGTGCGACGCTCTCTTCTCAACCTCAGAGAAGGGACCTAGTGATCGATTAGCTCGCGGTTACCCTTAAGTAGGACCCATGTCACCCACAATCAAGGACATAGGTGTTATAAGCAGGAAAGTTACGGTCAGGGTCGTTCTTGATTCTCCAATTATGCTGTGCCGTTGCCATTCGCCTTGCAATGTCCAGAATCTGTTGCTGGGTTGCACTATTCTCACCGTAGACGATAATGTCAGATAAGGGTGCCAACTTTGCGGTCTGTATTTGGAAGTTGCGCACTGAGAAGCCTTCTCGAGGGTCAACCGCGAGGAATTCCACTCCCGACGGGGCCAGAACCTCTTCTGGAGCTACCGCACCCTTGATCCTGCAGGAGGATAGATTACCGCCGACTTTGACAATGGTGATACCCCGCCAGCACCTCGGAGTCCGACGAAGAGAACGTTTTCCCTTCGTAAAGAATCCCAGTTGCAAGTGATTATCTGGATGAAGCCCGTGCAGCCATGGAAACATCGATTCGGGATTTGGCAGTGGTTGGGCGGCCCAATGCTCCAAAGAAGCGGACAGGGTTTTGAGGTCAATTGTATACACCGTAGGTGAATGAGTCAGTCGCCGGGATTTATCAGGCGGATATAAGAGCGATGAGGTCTGATCATTAGAGCTGTCTTTGGCAGCTGGAGATGGTGCATGAGCATTAATTGGAGAGGGACCCGTGGGGCAAACAGGTATATGCTTGTTTGGGATGGGAGACGAAGTTCTGTTCAGACTCAATGCGGGAGTCAAGCCGGTCGGGGGAGGTGTTGAGTGTCGCAGCGTCTGCTGCTGCACCACAACTGTCGCCATAATTTAGAAGAAGGAAGCCCTCTATACTCCGTGTGCCGCCAGCGATGTATATCCCTTGAAACGGAATTTATCCAATATCTTGACAGTGCAAACGAGGCCAATCAATAACGCATTCCTTATTTTCGAGACCCTGTAGGATACGACGCGCGGGTTCAGTCGCCAAAGAGCGATTCTTCTCTGTAATTAGAATAAAATTAGCATCTGTAGTTCAGAATCGAGGCTCAACAACGCGTCTTGTGTTTCCGCATAGGAAGGGGGGCGCGGTGGGGTGTGGGGAACCGATGACATACACAATACACCAGCAAAACACTAAACTTTAGATGATCTAATTCCGGTGGAAGTATGTCTGGGAACCAAGAAACAGGAATAGGTGAGATGTATGATGCAAGTCTTGAGAAGAGACAACAGGTGATAAGATACAACATGGCAGCGTAGATCGTTAAATGAGGGGGGGAGTCAATTAAATTGGGAACTGGGAGGAGAAGGTTTACCCACAGCAGATAGCAAGCTAAGATACGCCCAACCCCACAATGATAAAGGGAACCAGAAACACAAGCACCCCAAGGCGATCCAGAAACGATCAGGATGTGGGGGAAAAGAGTGGGAGAGTGGAAAGTGTAAATGAAGATGAAGTCAGCGAAAGATAAGGGTAGGAGATAAGGTGAAGTTAAGTAATAACCCAACAGAAGTGAATCATGAGGGAGAAAGGGAGGAATGAAGGGAGGTGGGGGGAACCGGGGGGGGGGGGGGGAAGACGACTTCTTGAAGAGAAGAAGAGGTGGAAGGGGAAGAGGAAGACTAGAAGTTGAGAAGAAGAAGAAAGAAGGAGGAGGAGACGGAGAGGAGGAGGAGGGGAAAAGGGAAGGTTGTAGTACAATGAGACTACTACTACTAACTAATTAGCCAGGGAGAGGAATCCCAATAGTCTTCCTACTACTACTTACTCACTGGCTCACTGCAGGTCAATCCAGTATGGGGGTGGGGAGGGGCTTAAGGAAACGCGCGGTGGGCCTCCGTCACTAGTGGCCACTTAGTCCCGCCGTAGCGCCGCGGCTTCTCTGCGATGGGGCTGCCCCGTCTGCTTTCCATTTCCCTTTTCACACCCCCCCAAAAAAGAAAGAAAGAAATTCAAATCATCCATCCATTACTGCAGTATCCAATGCATCGATCTTCCAATCTATCCCAATTGATTGTAATGGTCCTTCCTGCCACTTCACTCCCACTGAGCACAGATTCTCGTCTCATCTGCTACCCATCTCATGCAGCCCCTCCCGATCATTCTAGTGTGGTAGATAGCAGGAACCTTGGCCCGACCTTGTCGTCACCATCGGCCATCCTTGATTTCGGGCAGAAGGTCCCCACATCCGGCCTGTCCAAGATGTGTGTCAAGATGATAGATAATACAACTTCCCCGTTTGCGGCCAATGATTCCACCCTCCCCCCTTCTCCTTCCACACACCCCCCGGCGCTCAGGCAAATCTCACTAGTTACTACAGCCCAGAATATGCTGTGCGCTGCTACACAATATGCTGGGCTGCTTCAATACTCTTGGGTCGTCTCAGAATTTCCAACCCCCACACCTCCCCGGGAGTCTTCACGCCAACACCTCTAGTGTAACGCCCAATAGGGCCTTGAAGCAGTGGTCTTCCGGCTGGGGACCGCATAATACGGCGACACAAGGCAAGGTGCGGCACCTGCTCTGCCGAATGAGAGGTCGTTGGTCGACAGAAGTGGCAGGTCCGTCAAACTCAGTCTGACTGGTCCGGCTTTATGATTGGCATCCACGCACGTCCCGTACCCTCCTCGCCATTGATCTCTTTGACAACGGTTGCTGACAGGGACCCGTGGTTCTTGTCAAGTCATGCGTCTGCCCACCCCCCATCTCCAACTTATCACCCAACCACAGTCTGGGTGCGGACTCATCTGGACGACATGACATCTACATCACCGACCCATTAATTGCTGTTTGTCCTAGTGCAGATGTACCCCTGGGTATATGCGTGACCATCATGGTATGCATGTCTTTCTTTTGACTTTTCTCCAAAATTTAATGCTGTTTGCCTTTTTCTGCCCCTTTGCTGCTCTAGTCGATGGAACCTCATTGCTTCTTTGGTCTATTGCTGTACTCCTCGAAAGCCCATGTACATTCTTCTGTCTCGTGGGGGATCTGCATGTAGTATGTGTTGTAATCATGTAGCGCACTCACCCTGGTTCTACAAAGTGCAGCTCACAGCCATGCAGAGCCATCTACATGCCTAACATTAGGCACGCGACAAGGAGAGGGGTCTGTGGACAAGCATGGTCCTATAAGCCGTGAAATTAAGTATCTTGAGGCCGATCCAACATTGACCGGATAAAGTAAGGCTTTCCATGGTGTCGCCTGAACCTTCTGGGTGGGTAAACAGTCATAATCAACCCGATCACAGTATCACGATTTTCTTCTGCTTTTCCATTGATATGGCTTCTACGGTATCACTTGCTGCAGATCAGGCATCGGTCACCCACAGTTAGTCCTCCCGACCGTGTTGCGTTGGCTGTAACCAACCCGAACCAAGTGTCAAACCAGTGAGTGCACGGGCGTGTCCATCTCGTTCCCCACTTCGGCTTTTCCCTAGAAGCCAAGCTTAAACCGGGTATCTCTCCGCAGAACTCAGCCCCTCTTCCCACCCAAAACCGCTCCTCGCTGCTCCTGCCTACTCCACCACCCGTTCACTCGGCGTTACTTGACTCCTCTACCACGTGCCTCTCGCCTTGCTGGCCTTGAAAAGCGGCCCGATCTTCACACATGCAACCTGCCTGCATTGTGAGGCAGTCAGTCGTTGAGGGGTCAGACAGATTGTCCAGTCCCGAACACAGGGCCAGGCTCTGAGAGTCAGACAAGTCGTGCCACCTTGCTCTCAAACGATCTCGTGGCGAGATTGATAGACTGCCAACTGGCGATTAACGCCAGCCGGCCAATACAACTTCCTCGGGTCAAGGCTGGACACTCCGTTCATCTATGCTTCGGCCTTGTCTCTGAGCTCCTTTGCAAGTCTCAGCAAGTAGAAACGAGCCATGTCAGGCGGGAGGCCATCAAAAGACTTTGCCATCTTCTGAAGATCGGTCCTCGCTTTCTCATAGGCTTGCAAATCACGGTTCCCGTAGACATCCCGTCCAGCTGCATATCCTTTCGATAGATTGCGAAAGAAAACATTCACGGCCACACTGACCTGGCCAGTCGGAGATGCAGTGTGTAACCACAACGGGGGAATGAACAGGATGTCGCCACGACGCATAATTGCTTCATGTGGCGTCGTGTGTGGCACCGAAGCAATTGAACCGTCTACTGAATTCTGAAATATGTTAAGGGTGGAGCTTGATGCCCCAGCAGGGACCTGGAGGTATTGAACATCACTAGGTGGGAAGAGAATAAGTCTCTTCTCGCCACGGATCTGACACAAAACATTTGCCATGACCTGGACATAGTCAGTGCCTCACTTCTGCAGGTATCTGTTCACATGCACACTCACATCGTAGTGCAGCCACAGGGTGACTGGTCCAGAGATCCTGAGTGGAGAACTGTGTTCGTTCTCAACAACCATAGCAAAAGGCTCCGGGAGTCTGAAATCATCCTTGAGATTGGGAAAATCTACGGCTAGTTTGGCAGGTTGTTTGGTTGGCTCTTCAGTGGAGATACTTCTAAGATATTGACGACCACCCGCGTGCACTTCATCCAGGAAGGCGCCGAACTCCTTGGTTGTGTAGGAGAAATTCTTCGTTTGGAAATTCATATGGTCGGACTGAGCGTCATGCACGACAACCTATCGAGAGGCTCTTAGCCAGATTTCTCAGGGCAAGCAGGGTCGGTGGCTTCTACCTTGCGGTCCCTGCCAACAGCATCCGCGAGATACTCCTTTGTCCAACGCTCGGTGCACGGACCAAGGTCGGAACCTTCGATGATTACTGGTTTCCCTTCCACAAGTATCTGTTGGAATTGCGCGGCAGTTTCAACCTTGACACGAGGAATCGATGTGACAACCTTGGTGCTTTGTTGGTCCACATTGGATGGCTCCACCGACGGCTCCTCAGCTTTCAATGGTTGCGCAATCTCAGAGATCCGACCCCACTCGTTCTCAAGAGATGTGTCAATGTTCTTTAGAAGCCAGGTGCCTTCCGTCCAAAAGGTTCCAAAAGAGAAACAAACTGCACCACCGCCCAGCAGCAAAACCTCGTCCGCGTCGACGGTATGAGCCGCATGGCCGACCAGTAAAGGTCTTGGCCCACCAAAGTTTAGCCCAAGCCCTATTGCAGACAGTATGTTACCAGACTGCGATGCAGAGTCGCCAGTAAGGCACTCAACAATCGCTTTCGTATTCAGTAGCATGATCTCCTTTTCATAGGGCACAATCTGTCGAGGGATGATACCACCAATAAGAAGCAACCCCCGGGAGGAGCAACTGAGGGTGGCGCCGAAGCGGCTGAGATATTCAAAGGTGGGTGAAGCTTTCTGCAACTTTTTTGTGCCATCGTGCAACTCCACATAGTACGATCCGTCACTGCGCTGGTGCAACTTCCATGTCCAGAAATCTTCCACGATAGTGCCATCCGCTCCAATTCCTCCGAAGAGGAATCCAGACGTATTGTCTATGCTTGCCAGGCAGGCCCCGAACCTAGCATTTGGGCTTGCATTGACCGTTGCAACGGGTTGCCACCCGTCCTCTTTGCTCCATAGCAACCAGGTGTCCAGCGTCGTGCCATTGCTCGTCTTTCCTCCGTAGACCAAGACATAATCTGAGCTCAAGGTCACTCTGATCGCACTATGTCTGAACCGCTCGATTGGGAGGTTATGTGTCGGACGCCACTGGGTCCCCTGTCTTAGCCAACAATCCTGAAGACCAGCAGCGGGTGAAGCCCGGCCACCAACAAGTAAACAATCGCCACCAGATAGCTGTGTTACGGTATGACACATCCTGGCTGGGATGTCGCGGGAAGGTACAGGCAGGGTAGGACCGGTGACGTCGCTTGTGTTCGCGTACAGATCCGTCGTTGCTAGTCGCGTCTGCCGTCCCAGCCCGGCATGGTAACCGACCGAGTTTGTGCCATCTGGAACAAGCGCTCCGAACCTGCGTTGGCCACCTCCCGCCGGGTACTTTGCAAGAAGCGCGTACTGGTTGGACGCGTCGACTTCCTGTTCGGCATGCGTGGTCTTTGCTGCGCTGCGATCTATTTCTCCTTGTGATGTAGAGGCGACGAGAAGGAAGTAATGGGAAGCAAAAAGTGCGAATTCTTCCCATTCATCGAACGGTTCCACAGCATCCAAGGAGGATCGCAGCGAACTGGTCACAAATCCGTCATCCGACCATAGATCCCACAGACTTCTGGCATTGGCTTGCTGCCATCCGGCGTTCTTGAACCGCTGTTCTTGCTCGTTAAGTGAAGGGTATTCATGAATCGAGTACAGCGGTGCTCCGAGCTTCTTGAAGTGTTTCATCATGGTCGAGGCGAAAGGATGATCGGGTCCGTCGGGGAAGAACTGCTCAAGAATACAGAACTTGGCATCTATGAGGTTTGACGTTAGTTTGCATGCGATCAGCCACGGAGCCGCACGGAATAGACACCGTACCGTTGTTCAACTTTGACGCCCACTCGACAACCGCATTGGCAGACTTGACATCCATATAAGTCAAGGAAACCTCAGCTAGGAAGAGGACTGAGCACTCAGCGGGCAGGACCTCGGCTCTCAGCACATCGTCCAACTTTTTGAGATTTTTGAGATCGCATCCAATGCCTAGGTATTTTGCGCTGCGTATTTGCACGGCGCTTTCGTCGGCTAGGAACTCTACATCCTGGAGAACCTGTGTGATTTCATCGGTCCTTTTGATGGCTGTCTTCTTATTGATCATGAGCTTCTCATAATCGATATCGACGAATTGCGTATCTCTACACAGGGATGGATCTTCACTGAGGAGAATGAACGGTAGGGGATCACTACGATAACCCATCTTAGCATACGATCCAGGTACCAATAGGTTCTGCAACCAAGCGGTTGCTTCCGGTTTGCTACGACTCACAATCCACACCCCAAGTTCAGGACAAACTTGGGTTTTCCCGTAGGCCCTCTCATAAATTGTCGCACCGACTCTGCCATCGCATGCAAACGCAGCCAATATCCACGATTGATCAACGGCGACCGCCGCTGGGGCTTTTTGACGAAATACCGAAAGAAATGGGGCTTGGGATAGTAGAGCATTTCGACGCTGCGTTTAGATACGATACTACTGTTATTGGTCTAGGACTGTTAGATGTAGCACAGGCAATCGAGAGAGATGTAGGCGCTGGGGGTGGTCTGTGTCTGCGCCAGGCGCATAGTGGGACTCGGTCATAGCAACTGCAATTGCGACTTACCCCCATAACCAGATCGGCCTCCTTCTCAGCTTTCGTGCTGGCTGTAGCCATGGCCGGCTTTTTCGTAGCTGCCTTGACAGGGCCGGCTTCCTTTTTTGCCGTCATGGTGAAATTGACGTTGTGCGGGGTTATTTGTAGGAGAGGGAAGAAATAAAGTGGAAATTTGCGAAAAGAAAGGCGGAAATGTCGATCAAGATGTGGCCCAAGCGTCAGGTGCTTCGCTTGCCGCGCCTGACGCAGACCGCGGCAAAGGAGAGGAACTGTTGTTCTTCCCCCGGATACCTCCGCTACCAACCAACCAAGTCGGCGTCACCTCGCGGTTGTGGAGGCGCTCGGAGTATATAAACGGCGAACCGTTACTCGAGTATCAGTTGCGCAAGCGAGATATGCAAATCAAGGCCCATCAACAGTGACGGAACCGGCTCTAACCAGGGATCTGCTAACCCCTCCATACCCGACACTAAAGCGTGTTACTCCTCCAGACGACGTGATATCACCAAAGCTCATCTCAGATCTCTCGGTTTATTCATCACACGGCATACTGTGCTGTCATATATCGGTTTAATAGGAAAGCAGAGTGGAGTGAGGTGTGGTCGATCCCGGTGATCGACTAAGCAACGATGTCGATGAACTTCGTGACGTTTAACCAGGACTATAGCTATCTAGCTGTGGGTAAGGCTCTTCCTGCTCCCAACTCCTCCCTTCTACAGTCATGAAATATATCTTGACACCTGTCAGCGACTTCTAAGGGATTTCGCATCTTCACCACGGACCCTTTCGCAAAAAGCTATGAGACGAAAGAAGGGAATATAGCTATTATTGAGATGCTGTTCTCGACGTCCCTGGTTGCGCTGATCCTATCACCACGTCGCCTTCAAATAACTAATACCAAGGTTCGTAGGAAATCCTTCGCGCATGATGTTAGATTCTTCTTTTTCACAAATCGCATGATCTCTCCCTGTATTCTGCTGCGCGATTCACGAGGCGCAAATGGTTAACGCTTTTTCTCACATCTGCAACATGTAGCGCCAATCGACGATATGCGAATTGACTTTCCCCACGACCGTGCTGGCCGTGAAGCTGAACCGGAAACGGCTTGTCATTGTGCTGGAGGACCAGATATACCTCTACGATATCCAGACGATGAAGCTCCTGTATACCATCGAGACCTCTCCCAACCCCAACGGTAAGGCTGCGACTACCTTTATGAATGTGCTCGAATGTCTAATTGTCGGCAGCACTCTGTGCCCTCTCCCCATCCTCGGATAACTGCTATCTTGCATACCCTCTTCCGCAAAAGGCGCCGCCCTCTACGTTTCAACCTCCAGCTCACGCTCCTCCGGGCACAACACATGTTACACCTACAAGTGGCGAGGTTCTGATCTTTGATACTCTGAAGCTGGAAGCGATCAACGTCATTGAAGCGCATCGGTCCCCGCTGGCGTGTATCACGTTGAATAGCGACGGAACACTTATAGCCACGGCGTCGGACAAAGGAACGATCATACGGGTATTCTCTGTCCCCGACGGGCGCAAGCTTTACCAGTTCCGGCGAGGGTCGATACCATCCAGAATCTACAGCATGTCTTTTAACACCACCTCGACCCTCCTTTGTGTATCATCTTCCACAGAAACGATCCACCTATTCAAATTAAGCCTTCAATCGCAGTCGCCAGACGCTACACCATCCTCTTCACTTACGGCCGCTGATCGAAGGTCTAGCCAAAGCTCACTTGGACAATTATCCGATGCCGATGATAGAGGTGGAGACATGGCCGCATCCGAGCTTGCGTCGAGGAAACACAATGGAACTCTGATGGGCATGATCCGGCGCACCTCCCAAAACGTTGGGAGCACATTTGCTGCCAAGGTTGGAGGCTACCTCCCCAAGGGAGTCAGCGAGATGTGGGAGCCCGCCCGAGACTTTGCCTGGATCAAACTGCCCAAGTCCAACCAAGGACCTGGAGCAAACGGGAACAACGGCCCGTTGCGCAGTGTGGTCGCCATGAGCGCCAACACTCCCCAGGTTATGGTGGTGACTAGCGACGGCAACTTCTATGTATTCAACATCGATCTCTCCAAGGGTGGTGAGGGGACGTTGACCAAACAATACTCGTGAGTCTGCTTTACCTACAGGTATAGAAGAACTGTTATTGACTGATAAGCAGTGTGCTCGACACAAATGACCGCCTGGGATACTCCGTGATGGACTATTAATCTCGCCATGATACCACTCGTTACGTCTACTGCTGCTACAAGTCGATCGTTACAGCGCCCTTTGCATTCTGTTTTGATTTGAGCGTTCATATACTTCTAATAGGGCCAGTATACGCCTTCCTATTTGTTCTTACTCTATCGTTTAAGCCTTTTCGAGGCGCTACTCCTATCCGCCTTGCATGAATACTATCATGTGATGACTGACTTCTTCTCGTCTTAATGCTCTTGCCATGTAATCCCATATGTCTTAGACCTGGGTATCTTTGTGACGGAGGTCGATTCTGCATCGAGTGTCATGCATCTCTGATATTCGAGCGCTGTACTGTATGGTTGTACTTTATGCATGAAAACTTGGTCTGCCACCACCTTGGCTCCCTCCCTCCCACTCTACCAGAAACTTTGACGCCTGTAATACAACCCACAAGTCGTATGAAGCGAATAAATATTACCCTTATCACGGTGAGGTCATATCATGGGCTAGCTTCTCTTGCCTGTTATATTCGACACAAACAACCATTTCAACCAACTCAGTGTAATATGATCTTGAATCCCAACGCCAGAAACAACATTCACACAAAAATCTGAATTATCAGCGCACGACCACGCAGAAGACTCAGTAGTTGCCTGAATGACATGAAGGTGTCCAGCAGGGCACCAATGAGAGAAACCGGGTGACCAAATCTGCGGAATACCACTAGCTGTGAATCACCAACAGACTGCTAATCATCAGAGATCCAATCAACTGTGACAACCAACATGTTCGGCTGGATAGATACTTAGTATGAGATAGTATAACCGATCATTCCCGCTAGGCTCCACTTTCCACCTTATGTGGGTATCTGTGCTTTAGTGCTTATCCATCCTGCCTTGTCATTGCCCCGATCTGGACAGAAACAGGGGTTGGGGTTGGGGTTGGATGGAGCGGGGAGAGGCGCAGTGGGAGGAGAATGAAAGACAAAAGAGAAAGTGAGTGAAGTGGATCAAGCAATGCACGTTTGGGCACATCCTCCCCCATCAGAGGCTCCAAGCGAGACTAGGAGCCGGGATAACACTGGTCTCTTGTAATATAAAGGTTCTGAACACCTCCAGTCGATCCTGTGCGAGAACTGAGAGAAAAGAAAACGAAGATACAGCTATTTCTCACTTCATTGCAGTCAGCACCTTTCAATATAATATCAACCTGTAACAACAATCCAATCCCCCATCCTCACCTTTACACAGGACAATCATGGCGGCCGCTGCTTTGGATCAGCTTAGATCTATCTTTCCCGATGATACTCCCGATAAAGTGGTGATCAATGAATCTGGAGACAAGTACCAAGCTGCTGTGACTTACCCCTGGTCACAGACCTGCTGGACTCCTGCGGCAGCATATGTCTACCTGAGTACTGCTGAGGAACTGACCAAGGCCCTGGCTATTGTACAAGAGACTGGTACCAAGTTCGCTGTCCGCACAACCGGTCATAACCCGAATGTGGGATTCAGCAGTGTCGGTGAAGCAGGTGTGGTGTTGGACATCAGGTAGCTTAGGTCAAAGGAACTACTGTCTGATCAACAAGGCATTGCACGCTTTGGGTCGGGAAATACCTGGGGCGAGGTATATGTTTGGCTGGAGGAGCGAGGGCTGTCTGCCATTGGGGGGAGGGATTCCCAGGTGGGACTGGGAGGGTTCCTCTTAGGAGGTATGTGTGCTTTCTTGCTTTCTACCTCTCTCTGTGTGTCCCCCTATCGTTGGAATAAGTCATTGACTACTTTGCAATAGGAGGTTTGGGAGCTTTGCCTAATCTTTATGGACTCGGCGCTGATGGAGTGAAGAACTTTGAGGTATGTTCGAGAGTATCTTTGACATTCTTTGTTTTTGTTCTATTTTGGGCGAGGAGTTGAGTGTAGGGCATGGCAGTACCAGGATTTAAAATTAACGAGTCCTCCAGATCTTACTCGCGGATGGAAAACTCATCAATGCTAATAGAAATGAGAACTCCGATCTCTACCGCGCCCTCAAGGGTGGTGGCTCTAACTTTGGTATGTCTAGTAGCATAATTGTGTTCAACATCTAGTTCAACTAATCTCTACTATAACAGGCATTGTGACACGGTTTGATCTTGAAACTCATCCTTTGATCAATGTCCAATGTATCATCAATCTCTACAGCCCCGAGGATCATGTGGCAATCAACCAGGCTACTTTCGAAGTTCAACAAACTATGGAGAAAGATCCCAAGACCGGGCTGTTCACCAATTTCAACAACGGCTTTGTTGCAGTAGGCCTACTCTATGGGGACCATCCAGCTGAGTCTGAGGCCCGGGAAACTTTCAGGCCGTTTCATAACCTCAGAAGCTTGATGACAACAGTCCTACCCTCGACAAATGGTACCCTTTTATCTCTAGCCCAAGCTATGGGCCATGCCCAAACACCTCTCAAGTGAGTAGTATTGGTTGCAACCGGAACGCACTCTTATGATTACTAAAATATATACAGACGATCGATTTGTACAGTTACCACCCGAAACTCACCCGAGCTATACGAAGAAGTGTATAAAACCTGGGTTGAGGTCCGTAAGACCCTTCCAGCTGATACCGTTTTACATTATACCATTCAGCCAGTTGGTACAGCTGCTGTTCAAGCTGGTAAAGACCGTGGTGAGAATATCATGGGCCACGAGAGTGTTCCACAGTGCTGTATGTTTTACTTCCTTTCTCTGTATATTTCATGAAGCTAATGCAACTTTACCCAATTCTAATAGGGTGGGTATTCACCTGTGAATGGCCCAAAGATGGCGATGATGTCGCCGCACAAAGTGCTGTGGATACCATGTCAGAAAAAGTGCAGAACCTGGCTAAGGCGAGAGGACTTCTTCTGGATTTTAAGTGTATGAGCTTTGCTACCGCTTCCCAGAAGGTTTTGGGCAGCTATGGGGCCGAGAATGTCAAGCGGATGCAGGAGGTGGCGGCCAAGTATGACCCTGAGGGCGTTTTCCAGAAGCTGCAGAATGGTGGCTTTCTTCTACGGGACAATGTCTAGATACTTGTCTCGGGGAGGTGCACGGAGGCGGACATAGTCTGATAGCGATGGGAGGTTTCTACTTCTTTTCGAATGTACTAATACCAAGACATGTGTTTTTAGAATGGCACCGGCTGATTGTATACTCCAGGTTTATGTAAGATTTATAGAAACGAGTTGTACAAGAAGTATATAAAGAGAAAATGTAGAGAAATCAGGATCAGAAAAATAATAAAAGCAATCAATCGATCTAATAAATCCACCTTTATAACATTGACTTCATGACGCATCTACAAGAATTGACTATCAATATTTTAGATACTTCCTAGATACTGAAAATATTCTTACCATCGAACTACATTCAAGAGAATGGAAACTAAAATAAGAAGGCTATAAACCAGCAAGACTACGACCGGATATTAGTTCGGATTGTGTTGTGGCATTATCATTCCTATCTTGCACTCTATAGTACCAACCTAACTAGACAGCCCACTTCCGAACCACAATACGGTCCCCACTCCCCGCAGATCATGTAATTTTCATCATCGCCCGTCAGGTCATTACACTATCAGTAACCACCAAGGTACAATATCTTCCTGCATTTACATCTGCAGCTTCCACACGCCTGAACCAGCAATTGGCACCCACGTACATACCTCCCTCGCCATGCTACCACCCCCGGACAACCCCGACTGTACCATCAACACAACAACCACAACTACCACATCACCCCTCCCCCTCACCACCGACAATGCCATCACCGCCACGAAGAACCAGAACAACCAGCACCACAACCACCCCCGCAAACCCAAACCAACGCTCCTAAACCCCCTCCAAAAAGGCATCACAACATACCTAACCCACCACCACCACCACAACAACAACAATGACACCACCCTCCCCATATCCTCCCTCCCCAAACGCTTCACCATCTACGCCCCCCTCCTCCTCCTCCCCGTCAACGCCCTCACCACCCCACCCGCCTGGCACACCCTCTACAGCACCCTAACGGCAACCCAAAAGACGACTCTGTACGAATGCATCCTCTCCGCCTTCTCCCGCTACAACCTCACCCACATCGCCATGAACGCCCCCATCGCCCTAACCGACGCACAAGGCACCGAGAACCGCATGCGCAGTCCCGGCGGTCTACTCCCACTGCACGGGGACTTCGGGTCCGCGCCCAGCACAATCACAAACCTGGACTCGCCAACAGCAGAGGAGCTGGGGCGCGCGTTCTGGGTAAGCACGGTGCAGAACCATGGCATTGAGCAGATCTGGGCGCCTATGTATACGATGTTCTCAAGGGGGAATGTTACGGAGAAGGCGAGGATATTGGGATCGGGGATGGAGGGGTTAGCCAGGCAGGATATTGAGGGGGCAGGGCGAGGGATGAGTGTGGTGGATATGTATGCGGGGATAGGGTATTTTGTGTTTTCGTACCTCCGGCGCGGGGTGAGGAGGGTTTGGGGATGGGAGATTAATGGGTGGTCTGTTGAGGGGTTACGGAGGGGGTGTGTGGCTAATGGGTGGGGATGTAGGGTTGTTAGGGTTGGTGAGGATGGGGTGTTGGAGGGTGGAATTGGGGTGGAGGAGTTGGTGGATGGGTTGAGGGATGGGGAGGATGGGGATAAGGTGGTGGTGTTTCATGGGGATAATCGGTTTGCGGCGCGCGTTTTGGCGCAGATTAGGGATGTGATGGAGGTGAGGGGCCGGTGGCCGCCTGTTAGACATGTTAATTTGGGATTGTTGCCGTCGTCGGAGGCTGCTTGGGGGGATGCGTGTCGAATGGTGGATGGAAGGTTGGGGGGTTGGTTGCATGTGCATGAGAATGTGGATGTGAGGCGCATTGAGGAGATGAGGGATCGGGTCACGATGGAGGTTGGGAGGTTGAGGGGGGAGGTTTTGGAGGTGGAAGGTGAGGTCGTGGCGGAGTGTCGACATGTTGAACAGGTCAAGACGTATGCTCCGGGGGTGATGCATTGCGTGTTTGATGTCAGGTTGCCGGCGCTGGAGGTATAACGTTATAACGCTCATGGACGCTTCGTTTGGATTGGGTTGGCATTATTTCCAAGGTATGACCACCCACGAGGATGCTCGTCTCATCACACATTTATTATGTACAGTATCATCATCAACTATAACAACAACAACATAAGGAATCTAATGTACACTCATCTAAGCTTGCTTGAGGAACTTCTGCGGTATGTTGGCCTCGACGATCTGCATGCTCTCAAGCTGCTCGAGGCGCTCCATCGCCAGATCTTCCTCGTCGTGCCGCCGGAAGTGCTCAATGTCTTCGGGGTGGGTGAGCTCCTCCTCTGTCGCATCTTCGCCATGGTACTTCTCGAAGTGGTGGATCTCGTACTCATACTCAATGTCGCCGTGGTGGCCCGGACCGAATCCCAAATCGGGCAGCCGAGTGCCCTCGGCGATGATGCGCATCCAATTGTCGCGGGTGATGAAGCCAGTATTCGTGGGGTCGAAGAGCGTGAACACCTCTCTCAAGGCTTGGCTCTTGCGATCCTCTGTGGCACCTGCATTCGTCTCATCGTCCATGCCGTATGTCTTGCGCACTTCCTCGGGAGTCCATGCCCCGGATTCATCATAGTCGTGAAGGGAGAAGAAGGAAGCAGCGTCGAAGGCATCAATGTGATGCTCCTCTGTTCAATTGGGGCCGGATAATCAGTCACACAATCAATTGCACCCTTTCAGGGACGGATATCAATATGATAGATAGTGGTAGTAGTAAATACCTTGCATATGCCGGGTGGCCCAATCCGACGAGGGCGGCTGGTCGGAGTGAGAACCGTGGGCACTCACCAAGCTGCCGCTCAGGGCCAATAGAGCAGTAGCGAGGACGACAAGCATTGTCGGGTGAGAATATACTTATTTATAGAGCCACGAGCGGCCAGGCGAAGATCCGACGAGTCGTAAAATTGCAGAATGAATGAGATCTCGCGAATGTGACAGATCGCCGGGAACAAAGGAAAGGGATGGCTGATTCCATTCCAGACCAAGTCAAGCCAGTCAGTCTTAGTCTTGGTTCCAACAGCTGGAAGTTCCCCCGGTTTGTTTGGTTTGCATTGCCGGTGGTCCGACTTTCGTTTAGCCGGTTTTGGATCATCATCAAAAGATTCTCGACCTTCCGCCCCGATATTTCCTCCCCCTCCGACCCCCTTCATCTTCGCCCCCCCGACCTCGATTTTGTCCCGCCATTGGTCGTCGGATCCTTGTGATCAATCAATTGGTCACATTCTCCATCCTCTGATTCTCGTCATTGGAGTCGGTTCACGGCAGAAATGACTTGAGAATGCAAGGTCTTTGGTCCCGCGCCGCTCCGGCGCAATCCACCTGCCGCTGCGTCTCTTGCTTAAGTACTGTCTCTAATGGGGTGGCTTCGAGAGGTACTTCGGCAGCCAGCAAGAAACGCCTCCGGCTCGGAAACTCGGTAACAGCACTATACACCAGCATCTTCGCCGCCGCTGCTTTGGCAGACGCCCAGGCCAAGGGCCAGCGCCGTCACGAATGGGAGGAAAAGATCGCGGCAGTCAAGGAAGAGGTCATTGAGCTGGTGGATGAGGAACAGCGTCTGGTGGAGGCTCTAATGTCGCGTCGGAAGCAGGGATTTCTCAATGGAACGTTACAGACCAGACAGTTCAGCACAGCGACTCGCCCGGCACCTATGAGATACCAATGGCCCAGAAGGAACGCACCGTTTGCATCGTTCCACTCAACTACAGCCTTTGCGAATGAGAGGGATAATCAGATAATTCGTGATCTGGTCGCGGAGAGCGAGGATCCGCTGGCAGAGGACGCGAATGAGGACTATGGCCTTTCGCTGGAGGATGACGATACGCCCACATGGCTCACTGGCGATGTGGTCCGCCAGAAGGTCATCCGGAAGCTTGCGCTCAAGCAGCTAGCTATTAGACTTCTGTTGCGGCCGGCAATTGCTCACAGCTATCAGGGGGTCCAGATGAACTACAGTGCCGACTTCTCAATCCCCCAATTGAGAGTGCCGCAGTTGCTAGCGGAATTGAACAGCCTTCGGCGCAGAATGCGTCAAGTGAAGGGCTCGGAGAAGGCTAATATTGATGATCTAGCCAAGGACCTTCGTGTGCACTCGATACGACACATGACGGAAGAGCGGAATCGGCTCGATCGGGACGTCCAGCGTGATACCGAAATCTATATGCGGAATGAGATGCCCTTGCAGGAACTCCTCCTCCGGCTAGCCAACAATCTGATGCAGTGCACGGATCCGGACCGGCCAGAAGTCTTAAAGAAGATGATTCTTGCGTTCACCAAAACCCGTCAGAACGATCTCTGTGATTTGATCTTGAAGACCATCCTTCCACACAAGTTCCCGCTCAGTGCCTCTCTAATCCTCACAATCCTTACCTTCTTCCGCAAATCCAAGAACCTCATGGGTTTTGACATCTTCCTGGAGATGTTGAACGGACATGGCTATCCGGTAGACATGAATGGCTTGGGTCTCTATCAGCGCCAAGTGGTCAATGGAGTTGAGATCATCGTCCCACCAGTGGATTCGGCAAACCCCGTCATCTACGCCACTCTCATTGTGTCTTGTCTGCGCTTCGATCAGCCGGATCGCGCCGATGCATACCTCCTAGCTGCGAGATCCGCAGGGCATATGGACGACTTTGCAATCCTTAACTCTTACCTGCGGTTCTGTGCTATCCGTACCGACTGGGAAAAGGGAGTGCAGACCGTCAAAAGAACACTGGCATTCATGGTCTCGTCAACAGAGCACCAGCTCTTCCGCCTTGAACGACTCATCGTACTAATGGTACACATGTGCGATGCCTGCGAGCAATACGACATGTCCGAAGCCATCATCACATCGGCCATGAACAGCGGTTTCAACTGGGAAGCAGCCAGCAAGCAACTAGACATCAAGTCTTCCCACGACCCCCACCACAAGAGATGGTCATTGGCAGCGGAGGCCGCACCAAAGGATATGCAAGATAAACTCGCATGGGAGAAAGCCTACGCTTTTGTGAACGTCATGAACGAGCGTCTGAGTGCCTACGAGGGCAAATCGCCCTCCAAAAAGTGGCAAGACATGATAGAGCTCTACTCGCAGCAGGTCCTAACCGCCATGCTCGCCGGATCCCCAGCGTCAGCCAACGCCCCTAAAGTTCCCGAGCAAGTCTTCGAAGACAAGGACCGCCAGAGCCTGCTCCAAGAAATCAGCAAACAAGTCGAAAAAGCCAAAAAGGAGAATAAGTCCACAGCCGCAGCCCAGGAACAAGAGATCACCTCCCTGAAGGCCGAAATTTCACAACTCAAGCAAATGGTCTTCGACCTCCACCAGACCCGCAAGCAGGAGTCTACCATACCGTCGCCCCCTCCTTCTCCCCCTCGCTCTACCCACCACCAAGACCACCTCCTCCGTCGAAAACACGAACACATTGCTCCTGCGCCGGAACTCGAATCTTCTTTCAACAAAGTCAGTATTCGATACATGAAGTCGTAGACTCAGCCCCCTTGACCTCCTAAGGCACTCTACACTACTCTCTGGGCCACGAATAATTGCGTTCCTCAGAGCATCCTCCTATTCCCCCTTTTCCCTCTCCCCCAACTCAAAACTCAGATGGAACATACTCCCTCCGTATACCCATCACATCCTATCATATACCTACCTTATACCACTCATGTACGGTGAAAGTGTCGATGATAAGCTCGCCAACCTCTGGCCGGCATTGGGATTGCTTTGAATGTTTTTATATCTCTAGGTAGTCGATTCAAGCTACCTGGGACATTTGTACAGTATTCATACTATAGCTTGTACTTTTTTCTTTATCATTCTATTTTTCTTGTGATGATAAATAAGGGTTAGAATTGAGCGTTGGATTCCTAGTCCCTTGAATTGGTATTATCCGGTTCAGAGTATCGAGGCTCTTATTCTCTAGTATTGTGCATAAGTTACTAGCGGAGTAAGTCTGCTGTTCTGTCATTTATTGTACTGGACATGGGCATTTCGAATAGAGGTCTAACGACCACGATCTACAATGGGGTAAGAGTATGTGTACACTACATGTCACTGGACAAACATTCTCTCTTTCTAGTCCGTACCTTTATCTAATTCCGGAAGATAATTTGTTGAGGTGGAAAATAAATACTGCAAATTCCCCGGGATGACCAGAGTCCATAACAGAGTAAGAAAAAGCCCGGAGACATGAAAGATAATAAAGTAACAGACGAATGTATAAGTACTGTGAATAAAATGAAACTTGGAAAAAGGAAAAACCGGATACACCCTTTTTAATTGAGCTGCATGATTATCATGGGCATGAAGTAAAAAGAAAACATGATCTATAGATATCGTGACAACAAAGAATTAACTTAGTCTATCGTCTTCTGCTGGAATCAGAGCGCATCTTCTCCTTGCGGGAAAGTCTCTCGGCGGCGCGAAGGAGGGAGGAGCGGATCTCGCCCTTGGGGAAGCCGGAGATGTCGTAGTATGTGGGCGCGATGTCCTGGTAGGCGCTGTGTTAGTATTGGTCTAAGTGTTTGGTTGAAAAGTTAAGGTATGACTTACAATGAGCCATTCGGGCTTGACGGCCGTGACAGTCCGAATGTAGTTCTTGGTGGTGAGAACGAATTCGTTGTAGAGAACCCATTCCGCTTCGTGGCCCAGGACGGTCGAGGGGTGCAAGAGAACGTTCTGGTTGTCCTTGATCGTGACATACATGTTCTTGCCCTGAGTCTCCTTCTTGGCGACCTGCATGAAGAAGCCGGCGCACAGCGCACGGCGGATGTTTTCGTAATACTTCTTGTCCTCGAAGGGGGTCGACACCATCTCGAGTTCCTCACGCTCCATGATGCGCAGAAGCTGCATGCGCACGTTGTCTGCGGATTGCAGCGATCTCAGAGAGAGGAAGTGGTCGTGGCACCATTGCTTCAGGTTATCCTGCGCTTCAGGGCTCTTGAAGGCATGGTAGACATTAAGAAGGGTGAGGTGGTCACCGTCGGGGTGGGCGAAGAGATCCTTCATCTCATCGGCACGCTTCCGCTGAGAAGCAGGTCTGACGAAGACTTGCGGGACGGAAAGCAGGGCTGTGATCGAAAGGATTTCGTTGGAGCAGTAGAATTCGGGGGAGCTAATCAGCATCACAGCAAGTGCGGGATCAAGGGGGAACTCAGAGGCCAAGCGACCCAGCTGGGTGAGGTTTCCGTCATCGTCCAAGCAAGCCAGATAGTTGAGTTCCTCCAAAGCTCTCATCAGAGTCTCCGGAGCAGGAGGATCCATCAGGTCGAAGTGAACAAGATCATCAATGCCGAGTTTCTTCAACTCCAGCACGGTAGAAGAAAGATTGGAGCGCAGAATTTCGGGGTATGTCTGGTCGATGAGTTCCTTCTTGAAGGCTCCTTCGGTGTACAGACGGAAGCACTTTCCGGGGCGCGTACGACCAGCACGACCAGCTCTCTGTTGTGCGGAGGCTTTGGAGATGGGAGACACCAGAAGAGACTCGACACGGATACGGGGGTTGTAGATCTTCTGCTTCGAGAAACCAGGATCGACGACGTATACAATACCGTCGATGGTAAGCGAAGTTTCAGCGATGTTGGTGGACACAATGACCTTCCGGCCGGGACGGCCTCCCGGACGGCGGGCAGGGGGAGCCGGTTCGAAAATGCGCTGCTGCATATGCGGGGGCAGACTACCGTAGAGAGGGTAGACCTTGATGGGACCAGCATCGGCCTCTCTTACCATTTCATCGGCTTCTAACGAGATCTTCCGTGAGGCGTCTTCAATTTCTTCTTCACCAGTCAAGAAGAGAAGGATATCACCTTCGTCTTCTGTCGCGTGGATCTGCAGGACGGTGCGAATGGCAGCTTCGACGTAGTCCTGCTCGGGCTCAGGGGTATAGAAGATCTCGACAGGGTGAGTACGACCGGGAACCGCAAGGAGAGGGGCATCGTTGAAGTAACGCTGGAACTTCTGTGCATCCAGAGTAGCAGACATGATAATGATCTTCAGGTCAGGCCGGCGCAGCACAACTTCCTTGAGAAGGCCCATGAGGACATCAGTAGCCATTGTTCTCTCGTGGGCTTCGTCCAGAATAATGGTACTGTAGCGGTTGAGGTTGTGGTCGTTCATGGCTTCTCTCAGAAGCATACCGTCCGTCATGTACTTGAGCACAGTCTTGGAACTGGTCATATCTTCGAAACGGATGCTGTAACCGACTTCCTCTCCAAGCTTGACATCCAGCTCGGCGGCGACACGCTGAGCGACGGACATGGCGGCGACACGACGAGGCTGGGTACAAGCAACCATCTTGCGCTGAGTTTGCGGCATGTCATCAAAGAGGACGAATTGGGGAATCTGCGTGGTCTTTCCGGAACCAGTTTCACCGACAAAGACCAGAATCTGCGACTTTTGGTAAAGCTCCAAGAATTCATCTCTATAGAAAAGACATGGTTAGAACCCATTTGCGATGTAGCAAACCACTTGCACGGGTGTTGAAAACTCACCTCTGAGCATGTACGGGCAGATCGCGACGAGTCTGCAGGATAGAAACATATTTGCTGGAGAAGGGTTGACCGTTGAACGGGTTGATATCGCCATCTTCCACCTTCTTAGCCAACGCAGCGGTGGTCTGGTGCCTCTTCATCTTCCCAAAGGCGGGGTGAAGATCTGTGGTGCCATCGGTCCATGTGTTGGAGTTGCCGTTGTCCGCATACATGTGAGCCAGGTACGGGTTGTCCTTGGGATCGGTTTCAGACTTGTCCATCTTTTGACGTTTAGCACGCGAACCGTTCTCAGAATCCGATCGTCGATCAACCATGACGGCTAGCAGAGAGCGAAGCCAGGAAAGAAATTGTGAGGGAAGAAGAGGAAAGAAGTTGGCTGCGGAGCGACAAACGAGAGATGGGATTGTCGCCGAACGGCTTCAGAAAAAAAAGGCGGCCCGGATAGGCAGGTTGGCCGCCCGTCGCCACAGCTGCAATTTCCGCGCCTCACCGCCCTGTATTCTGCCGCTGGAAACCCCACAGAAATCGCTTACCGCCGGCAAGGGGCATCCAGGCATCCAGGCATGAAAGAAAGTCCGTCGCGATGCACGTTTGCTCAGGTACGCGGGGCTATCCAGGAGCCCATTGTCGCGCGACGTTCCCACTGAAGGGGCGTTTAATTTCTCGGTTAGCATCCCTACGCGACTGGTCCTCCTTCTTTGCTCTCCCATGTTTGTTGCCGTTCTTATATGAGATTCTACCTGGCCTTGAGATGAAAACTGCCGGGGGACTCAATTGATCTGCGATGCGGGACTAACCAGCTACTACTTAGATAGAGACCGTTGTCAATATTCATCGCCTTTCCTTCCCTATATACAGTCCGATTAACGATTCTCTGCCTCATGATCTCAGCCTATGTTTCTACTGTTTAGTTGCATTTAACTTTGTCATATCGCCCCGTCACCAGGTCCCAGTGCCCTTTTCTCGTCTTAGAATATCCGCCGTTGTCGAACATGGACTCTTTCAATCCAGAAGACATGGCTCCTAGCTTTTGCATCGGACAGCATGAAACCAACCGCAAGAACCCAATCACGGCTGCAATTGTACAGGCAGCCCATGAAAGCAATGTACGCATGTCTTCGTGCAAATTCCGGCTCATGTGCTAACTTGGATCGCTCAGTATGACATGCTTACGGCACCAATTACCACGGAGGCCTTCCATTCTCGCATCCTCACCCTGTTAGGCTCCAAACCAAACGCTCCTTTGACTCCGGCTGCCAATGGGACATTGATGACGACCGACAATATGCGCCCCATCTTTATCCCTCCCTTAACTCCCGCGGATAGCCACTTGACCCCGGATGAGACGATGTCGCAGATAGTTGGCGTCACCAGCGGTTGGATCGATTTATGCTCCCCGGATCCCCTGATTGCAGACATCTCGCGTCAGGTGTTCATGCGGGAGGTCGCGTATGCAGCTTTTTGTGGCCTTGGGTACCTCTTGATTCCTGGCCCGAAACTGCACCACGGAGAGATCCATGCAGAAGGCGTGAGCTACTATGCGAGAGCGATACAGGATGCTATCAACCTCGCTCCTTACATACAGTTTCACATTTGGATGCCTATGGTTGATAATCCAGACTTGGAAGTAGATGGAATAGCTGATCTGTCTCGCCTTGCCCGTCAGGAGTTCCTTGGAGAACCGCTCACAGGGCAGCCATTGCGAGTGGATCCGTTTGGCACTTGGGATGCTTGGGATATGATACGGAGAACTTGTAAATACCACTCCAGGCTTGTCGTAGGTAAGATATTCTCCCATGTTCTTCCTTTGGCGTCTCCTACCTGCTGCTAAGATGATATGATTAGCGCTTTCAATGCCTAAGCACCTCCCTCCCATGTCCGTGCAGTCTCGCTGGTATTCCGAGCCTGTTCATATGCTCACATTTGATGCCAACACGTTCATCAAGAACCAGAAGGGTTATCCCGTACTGTCTAAGACACACCAGGCGCTCATCGGTCGGTTCATGCGCCTACGGACATCCCCATGGATCCTTCTCTGCGATGTTGGCCCAATCCCAGGCGTAGATGAGCAAGAAACTACAGGAACCAAACTCCCCGCTCTGTCCGGCTCTGATTATCCTAGTCTCACTCAGGCCGCGGTATCCAACAAGAAGCATTATGACCCGACCCCTCATCTTTCCTACCTCAGAAATCTACAGCAACGCCAGCCTTCTAGGAGCGCCATGGAGAGGTTTGGAGTTGGATACCAAGACTATCTTCAGGCGCCCTTGCAGCCGTTGACTGTCAACCTGGAAAGCATTACTTACGAGGTATTCGAGAAAGATCCTATTAAATACAAATGGTATGAGCGCGCGGTCGCCAAAGCTCTTACCGACTGGGCAAGTGAAGGGAAGCCAACTTCGAACCCCGACGGCCGAGTGGTTGTGGCCGTGGTTGGTGCGGGTCGAGGACCGCTCGTGTCGCGGGCGCTCCAAGCCAGTGTCGAGACTGGGGTCAAGATTGACCTCTGGGCAGTTGAGAAGAACACCAATGCTTTCGTCCTTCTCCAACGCCACAATGAGCAGAAATGGGGTGGACAAGTCAAGCTTGTGCAGTCGGACATGCGAGCCTGGAAAGGCCCGCAGGTTGAGAAGCAGGGTGATTCGGGAGGACAAACAGGACCGGTAGGGCAATCCCTTGGGATCGAAGATTCGTTACTTTACAATGCCAACGAGGAGCAGGAATCGGCACAGACGGCCGAATCAGCAGCCGCGCCCCCCGTCACCGAGCTCGTTCCCACTACGATCGACATTCTGATCTCAGAGCTGCTGGGCTCGTTCGGCGACAATGAGCTTTCGCCAGAATGCCTTGACGGCGTAACTCACTTACTCAATCCTGTTCACGGTATCTCCATTCCGGCTTCCTACACGGCTCACCTTACGCCCATCGCGGCGCCGAAGCTCCATGCCGATGTCATGAATCAATCCGTCTCTAACCCAGCAGCGCCGGAGACGCCGTATGTGGTCATGTTACACGCGATCGACTTCCTCTCCACGAATCAGCCCTCTGCATCTACACTAATGAACTCCAGTCATGGGGGCGCTAAGTATAGTGCCCGAGACTCAATCTCCACGCTACCGGGTTCTGGAGAAGCGCCCATCCCATTCGTGCAGACGACCTGGTCGTTTGAGCATCCCAACCGGCATATCCCCCCTCAATTGCCGACCACGTCAACGATCTCCAATTCGCATAACGTGCGCCGGACTCGTCTGTCATTCCCAGTCTACAATCGCGGAGTGTGCCATGGCCTGGCGGGATACTTTGAGACGGTGTTATACCGCGACATTGAGCTGTCCACCAATCCTGTCACGATGGATACCAAGAGTGCCGACATGATCAGTTGGTTTCCGATCTACTTCCCATTGAAGGTCTGTATTCCACATATTGAATTTAAATGGAGGGATGCTAACTATCTGCTATCCACAGACCCCTCTGAATGTGCCCGACAATGGCGAAGTGGTGGTGACCATGTACCGGCAGACCGACGACCGCAAGGTATGGTATGAGTGGATGGTGGAAGTATTCGCCGTGGAAGGCAACGAAGAGGAAGTGGTGATGAGTGGGGGCAAAGGCACATCTCCAGCGGCTGGCAATCTGCAGCGACAGCCCCAGCGATCACGTGGCGGGCGACGTGTCCGGGTTGGGACGAGCGAGCTGCACTCCAGCATCAAGGAGGGTTGCCTCATGTGATGCGGTGAAGTGTAGAATAAAAGAAGGGAAGGCTGCAGAAGCAGACGAATCTGACTAAGATGTGATGATGGACATTTTTCTTTTTTAAAAATTTACATATGATGAAGAGTAGTTAAAGCATACCTATGAATTATTCCGACCGAGAAGGATTGATGATCGCCGAAGAAGGCCTTGTAGTAAGAAGTCAGCTCAGCTGCATCGGATCTTCAGCCGTCCGCTTCGGTCAAGTCTAGGTAAAGTTGCATCGTAGCCTGGCTGGCTGGACTTGCACGGATTTTAAGCAACTACATAATAAGCAACTAACTACTAAATAACTAACTAATCCCATCTGACGTGATAGTCAATCTTGCTTAGTGGTTCAGATCAAAAAGAAAACCTTCCAAAAAGAAAGTAAGAAACCCAAACCTAAAATCCAAACCCGAACCTACTATCATATCTTGTCCTCCCCCAACAATCCTATTTGTTTGTTCGTGTTTGTTTGTACAATAGATGGAGGACAAAACCACCCATCCATTGAAATTGATTGACAAGGGCCCAAAACCCACCGTCTGCCTCACTGCAACTAAAAGGGCTACCATTGGTTCCCCACCGAGCATATGGAGAGGAAGAAAGATGCACTAATGTATCAGTGCGTCTTCCCCCCGGATGGGTACTCGTTAGTAGGACGTGGCTTCGTCCCATTTGGAAAATGTTGAGAAGAATGATGGAACCGAACTTTTTTTTTCTATTCCTGCATGACTTTAGTTTACTTGGCTTGGTTACGCTTGTGCATAAAGTATGCGTTATGTATGCTGTAGTACGCAGTACGCAAGTACGGAGTAGTACTCCGTAGATCCCGTATCTATTTAGTAGTATCTAGGTACTTGGTCCCATTGCCCTGCCTAGGAATTCAGAAGGGGGTGAATAAGTACAGTATATTTATCCCCAGCAGATAACGTATTCGCTGTGCATTCTTCTTCTTACTTTTCTGTGTATTCACATAGATAGTTACCTACTTGCTAGCTGTAGGTATCCATGTCCCTACTACGTAGTAGTTATAGTAGTAGTCGAGTAGATAGTCTTGGCTTGACTGGCTGGCTGGCTGGATCATACATACATACAGTTACTAACACCAACTAGTACCTCGCAGTAGACATATTCTATCTATCTACTACCCATCTACCCATCTACTGCCGGGGGGAGGCGCAGTACATGCAGTTGAAGGAGGAAAGCCCAGATGTAGATCGGAACATGTAGCCAAGCCAACCAGACGACCACTAGTGCGACAGGACTATTCGGACCAAGAACTTCTTGGGGCGGAAAATGGGACAGACAGTTGGGGGTTTGCGGATCATTTCTCTCCTTCCTTCCTTCTTTCTTCTTCTTTCCAGGCTAAATTGTGTTTTTAATCCTTCTTGGAACGGGAAAGGGGGGTATGTCCGTCTGGGAATAAGGTGTCTACTACTACTCCGTACTGTTGGGGGATGTGCTCTGCTCGGCGCGGCAGGGCGGGCAGGGCAGGGCAACGTGATGCAACGGACCCCTGTGGTTGGTGTTATCGGCATGAGGAAAGAATCATTCCGATTCGATTGATTTGAATGAAGCTGCGTGGGCTTATCATTGAAACCTACTATTTGCACAGTGATGATGAGATGGGGCTGGACTGGGCTGGGCTGGACATTTCCATTCTCTCTTTCAGTTCCCATCTAGGCCGGTGAAGGCGTCATTGATATCTAAGCGTTGAGAGGGAGGGGAGGGGAAAGGTATACAGTGAGTGACTGACTGAGTGGGTGTGATAGGTAGTTAGTCCACCGTTCTCCGTAGCTTCCTGTAAAGTCTGTAACTGTGATCTGGCTGCTACTAGTATCTTCTAGTGTGTATCGGTTAGAAGGCCCGACTCCAAGCGCGGTGGGAAGTTAGCCGTAGTGTCCGGTTTAGTTATTCTTAGCCATTCATCTTATCTTGGGAGGGTGCTGGTGCCTCCCACACTAAATGCCTATTGAGTATGTACGTAGTATGTCCACCCAAACTTCCAGCCACCCGGGGAATCCACACCGTCTGGGATAGACCTATTACTCCGTCGGCTTCCTGTCACGGGGAAGGATTATAGTTCTGGCTGTCCTCTCCCCGGCGTTCTCTTTGGCCGGATCTTATATTAATGGGGGTGCGATGAGCAACAGAAGGAGGATAAGCTTGCCGATGATGATGCTGATGTGATGCTGATCCTGTTACTTGATATTGATGATTCAGAGGAACATGATAAAGCCCCTCCTCTTCCAAGTCTCCATAATATTCTTCAGAAATAGTCCGGAGTTAAGCGCACGCCGAAGGGCGGCCGAACCAAGGGGGGGGGAGACCTCCGACAGTCGGGCGGAAGGGGCCCGTCTGGGAGCAGCTGCAGACCGGTACTAAGTAGATTACCCTCTATGAAATTCCCATGGATGATTGCTTGGGAGAAACTCCGCCGGGGGTGGAAATAGAGTCCCTGCTGGAGACCCCCGTAATAAAACGGTTTGCGTTCGTCTTCCCCCGGTTTGTCTGGGCGTTCGGAGCTCCGAGGGTCTGTCACACCTTACCTTACGGTATCAGCCATTCATGCTCCAAACCCACATCCCGCCAATCCTCCCCCTCCGTTTCCCCCATACACGCTCAGTCCAAAAAAGTAACTTAACTTACTTGCCTCCATCCACGCCCAGAGGCGAAAAAAAAAGGGAAGTAAAAAAAAAATAAGGGAAATCAAGTGGGAAAAAAAAAAAAAAAAAGAAAAAAAGAAGACACCACACCCACCACACAGCCTCTCCCTCCCACACCTTTCTTCTCATTCATCATCCTGCAGCCTGTCAGCATTACCCTGTCTCTGCGACCGCAACGCACTTCTTTTACTCGTCCTTTTCCCTCCATGATTGCCTGTGTGTCCTGTTGCTCGACCATCGCTTCGGAGGTCGTGGGTTGACGCAGCTCTTTTTCTACTTACTTACCTACCTACCTACTTTACCTCTTTCTCTCTAACTACGACTACTTCAATCTCCACTCCCCCGGCGACCTATTTGACCTGTCTTCGGATTCCCTCCGTCGCGCTTCCGACCGGTTTCTTCTTATCAGTCCCTCCACCCGCCGATTTCTTTATTTCCTCCCCAAACCGGAATCAACATCACTCTTTGTATCCCACCCTACAATTGTCGGCTTGTTGTACCCGGCCTGAAATGGTTCACTCTACGAGCGAGGAACGCGCTGTACATCTGACACGGGAGGCTGTTGAGTTAATTGATGCTGGCCATCGTGAGGTATATCTGCTCTCTCTTTTTTTTCTTTATCAGACCCCGCTGGGTGGTTATCATCCGTCGCCAGCATAGGTACCTTCGTGCCATGTGACTAACCACTCGCTCGTGATGTCATTGCAGGCCGCCTCACGAAACCTCCGAGAAGCTCTCTCCTTAGCTCCAGAGCATCCGGCAGTCAAGGAAGCTTTTGTTAAGATCCAGCAGGAAGAGGAAAATGGCCATCACCTGCTAGATCTCTGCCGACGCTATACCGGTGGCAAGGACGAGCCCGCGGGCAAAGACGCCGCCCTTTATCTCCGTACCGACGGACTCAAGCCTCCCGAGGAGGTCGCATTGGAATGTGTCAAGCTCCTGCTGGCGCAAAGGCCCCATGCCTTGTCGTCGCTGCAGGACGACATTATCTCGGGACTGGTTCGACAGAACACCAGCGTGCGGCGCTACTTCTCAGAGCAGCTCCAGGTGTCGGTGACCACGTTCTTCGATGAGATCTATGAAAGAGGCGACGGGGCTGCCGTATGCCTCGACACCGTGGTCTTGGACCCCACCGTATGGCCGTCCGAAGATGCTCGTCTACACTGTGAGCGCGAGCTTTTCTTGCTTTTCATCGCCAAGCTCATGGAGTCGGGCCACGACATGGACGGTCGCTCCCTCAAAGGAATTGCACGTTTGCTTGCCGTCGATGCGGCGAAGCTGCAAGAGTTGGTTGACGATGAAGGACTGGACGTGATCCTATCCTCTTTGGACAGCCGGCTTCCCCTCGAGTGGAGAAGTCAAGCGACCCTAGCAACCGTCAAGTACCTCGAAATCTCCAAGCAAGTTGGCGAAGAGAGGTTTTCTCGGCTCGTGACTGCCAAGGTTGTCAAGGGTCGCAGCGATGATCTGATCGAGGCATTCTCGGCCACGGCTGCGGTCTTCCCCGTGATACCAGAAGTCGCGGCCAACCTCTTCCTGTCGGAGAGTTACTTGGCTGCTTTGGCACCTTTGACCTCCCGAGACGCGAAGAGCCGCAAGGTTGAGCCCCATTTTCTGGAATTGTTGAATGCTGCGTGCATGAACAAGGCCTGTCGGGAAGCCATTTCAAAGCATCTTTCGACCTGGCTTTCCCACCTTCTCACCAATGGCTGCGACGAGAGCTCCGAGATGGCGGCAGTCATTCTGGCCAAGGTCCGTACTGCTGCTCAAGTTGGTTCTTCCGACTCCAACGGCAAAGTAGAGGAAGAAAACAGCCGGGTCACCGAGCTCGTCGATCGCTTCAAGGACTTGATGTCGAAGCGTAAGACTGAGAACCTGTCCAACGTGATCGAGGGCTTGGTCTACGCATCAGTAAAGTCCACTGTCAAGGAACAGCTCGCTACAGACGTGGCATTCCTACAGGATCTCGTCAAGATTCTGCGCGAAAACTGCACCGATTCGTCAGTGCTGTACGGTGGTCTCATGATCATTGTGAACCTCACACAGTTCCCACCCACTTTGACAGAAGAGCAGAAGAAAATGTCCCAACTCAAGTCTTATGCTGAGGCCTCTCCTAGCGGAGCCCGAGCCAAGCCAGATCCCCTTGATGACGAGCAACATGTCATCGCACGTTGCAATGCGCTTATCAAGGCTGGTGTCATGCCTCTACTGGTAGATTGCGGCAAGACGAATCTCTCCTCGGTGCAAGGTCTCATGGGCAAGATCGTCCTTGCCCTGTCATGGGACCGAAAGTCTCGGGGAACCTTGGCACAGCAAGGTGCTGTCAAATTCTTGCTCGTTATGGCAGCCGCAAAGCAGGGGACCCCGGGGACAAACGCCACCGAAGCGGTACAGAATGCGTCGCAAGCACTTGCACGAATTTTAATTTCCGTCAACCCGGTCCACGTGTTCCCGTCTTCTGGCTTCCCCCAGATCACATCCGCTATCCGGCCTCTGACCGCGCTTCTGGTAAGCCCGGAGACGACTAGCATGACGGCGGAACAACCGCGGAATCTTTTACCGGTCTTTGAGAGTCTGCTTGCTCTAACGAACCTGGCCTCTCACCCGGATGAGACTGCTCCTGAAGCTATCGTCCGTCAAGCCTGGCCCGTAGTAGAGGACCTCTTGCTCTCCAGTAGTCCTATGGTTCAGCGAGCTGCCTGCGAACTGATCTGCAATTTGATGACTTGCGAGTCCGGTATCGTCAAATATGCCGATGGGTCGAAGCGCGCTGCGCAACGGCTGCATGTGCTGTTGGCTCTCACCGACACGGACGATATGGCAACCCGGAGCGCTGCTGGTGGAGCTCTTGCGATGCTGACCGAATTCGAAGCAGCCATTGCTGGTATCCTGGAACGGCCTCGGGGTGTCCCGTTACTGCTGGCCATGTGCCAGGAAGAAGATGAGGGTCTAGTGCACCGCGGTGTAGCCTGTGTGCGGAACATGACCTGCCTCGCCACGGGGGATATTGGCCGGCGGGCCAAGGAAGCCATCAAGGCAAACGGAGGAGTTAATATACTGAGCAGTGTGCTGAAGAAGACGAAGAACCCCGCGGTACTCCAAGTCGGGGTCGAAGCCTTGAAGCCATTGGTCGAATAGATAGCCGAAAACCGAGCGGCGTGCTTTGCTGGGGTATCTTCCGGCAGTTAATACATTTTTATGATTCCTTTTGGGTGATTTGGATCTGATTGTGATAGCGGTCATTTCGATTTTGCAAGATCATGGGCTGGGTCTCTGGTTTTCTTGGTGTTCTCTCACATTCTATGTTGTTCTTATGGAGATTTCCTTATGGCGTTGGTAGTTTACTTGCCCGGTGTTTTGTTGTTCCTTCTCACGTCACGTTGTGAGACCGATGTCAATTTGTCTATAAATCTGGGTTGTTTCTGAGCGTGGGAATGGTGTCCGGGTCATTGTCGACAAGAATTTCATGCGATATGAGGGATTATCGAGTGGGATTCCCTTTTCTGACAGCGCGATAGACCCGGTCGACAGGATCGTTGCCGAGTCTGATTTACCCAAGTAACTATCTACTCGTTCTAGCTGAATGATACTCACGATTCAATGCGCGGTTTTTTTGGAGGACCCCGTCGGAACCAGAGTGTTCCATTCGGAAGCGTCCGGATCCTTGTCTCTGCAGTCAGCCCTGATAGGAATCGATGGATGTTGGGATGGTGTCGCACTGGCCTCGACACCAGAACACGCCACTTGGAGCGGGGCTCACCATAGTAGCATTTGTGTCCCGTGTAGATCCTTATTATGTTGCAGTAGAAATTCAGGTCTGTCTTCCTGGATGAATCCCAGAGTTCTGGAATGGATACTTTATTGCGGCCTCGTACTACAGAGTCATTGGGATGCCGCTGATAACCGAGAAACGTCGGTACACTATTCACAAGCTACGGAATCATATATATACTAGCTCGCGAGGGTCCATAACTATTGAAGTTTGGCTGATGCTAACCCCCAGTCTAGTAGTATTGAGTAGTATTGTCCTTACTAGTCTACACAACGAGCAGGGTACTATCCGTTATGGAGGGGAGGGGAAAGGAAAGTGACAGATGATAAGCTTTCCCGCTGGTCGATCGTTAGGAAGGAAGCTGAGTGGATGAGGGCACTGATCAACATGAAGTGATAGATGCTACATCGGAGTAGGAGGGTGTCGGAAGCAGCTGGTCAGATTCGTAGTAAGTAGTACATGGTCTGCTCCCCACCCAGTTGATAGGTACTTTGTAGTAATCTATTAACATAGTTTATTATAGACGAAACCTGAGCAATCAGTAGCATTCCCCTCCAAAGACTAAAACCCTCCGACGAGTGATCACGATATGGAATATCGGAGGAAGGAGAAACCAGAGTCAGGAACCACAACCAGCCAGAACTTTTTTTTTTTTTTTTTTTTTTTTTTTTTTCGGAGTTTCAAAGAAACGAAACCTCACCGACAACTAGAGGAGGAGAGCATGTGACGTGCATCATGGTTGAATTCCCACTTCTTCCATCCATTCCATGCAGGCCAAGTTTCCACCCTTCCGCAAGCCTGAAGTTTCCCCCACACAAAGTGGCTCCCCCTTAATGTGATTTTCCCATTCCCCTCCCTTCCAGCCCACCCATCATCCTGCGCCCAAGAGAAAGCGGTGTTGGGAATGGAGGAGATGGAGAGGAGATGATGATCATGAGCACCCTCTCCCCTTCCTTCCAGTGGCCGATTAATATCTCACGATAGTGACATGATTGGATCCTCTTCAGGCCCTAGGAGTGGGTGGCGGGTCGTCCGGCTATATATAGGGTGGGGATTCTGGTGCTGGATGGGGGTTCCAGACTCATACTAACTCAACTCTGACGGGATTGTTACAGAAGCTATCTAGTGTCTATCACTACTGACAAGTAACAAGTTTCAAGTTGGATGGAGATGAAAGAAGAATCTCTGCAACAATAGTGGTGATCTGTTTGGTCCACTTACACTTTTGCTCCTTACTCGTGCAGTGAGAGGGATCAGCTTCTTCTAAGTACTGGGTGGTTTCATCCCAAGAAAAATAATCATCATCAGCATCAATATCATCACTATCATCCATTCATTTACCGCCATTTGAGCTCTCAGATTATTGGCAATCATAATCATCCCGTGCCTTGCAAACTCGAAATTTTGCATTGCTTCATCCGGTGGTTCGAACCGCTCATCCGCGCTGCGCCGCGGGCAAATCAGAGAGCGTCCGCCGGGCAGCAGATCCAGCGTCCGGCGATTAATGGCCAACAATCTGGATAAGTCGAGGTGAGTCGCCTGGACTGCCTCTTACGTCGCCAAGTGGAGTTTGTATTCGAAGTATCTTTTGTTACTTTGTTAGTCACGATGGAGACCATGTCTAACTAGCGAATTTCGCTAGCACCGCCTTAGACTTAAAGACTATTTGGCCTCGGCCCTTTGCTCGCCCCTCCTCTCCCTCTCTCTTCTTGCTTGCTTACCTGCTTACTTTAGCTGGGGTGCAGCTGCAATTGCTGGACCTTGCTGGAACTTCTCGAAGCTACAAAAACCCTCCCTTTGGGCACGTGCTGATAGGTTCCGTCGGTTGGTCTCCCCTTTATCGGGATTCGCCTTAACTACTACTTGACGATCAATCAAGTAGTAAGTAGTATATGAACTGCGCTTTCTTTCATCCTTCCCTCTTAACCACACTAATTCCTTCGCCTTGTTCCGTCTTCCTCCTCTTCTTTCTTTTCTTCAACATCTTCTTCTCCGAAACACGGTTTGTTCTTGAAGCCGCCTAATTCCTCAGGTTTTCACCTCCCATATTTTCAATTCAACTGTCTCTTCTACCATTCTCCATGTCTCCGCAATAAAACTGACACATGGCGCTCTTCTCCTTCAAGCTACACCTGTCCTTTTCCTTTTGTCTTTCTCGCATCTGCCCGTCGAATAATATTTGATCTACGTGGCATTTACACCGTTGGGTTCGTGGGCTAAAGTCTGTTCTCTTGAATCTCACTTAACCAAAGAAAGCCGTGGTGTCTCAGCTCTCAGATTTATATACTCCCCCCTCAAGAATCCTTTCTCATTGGGTTCTCACACAAACCGCTCAAAACAACCTGCATACACATTTCTTCGAAAATGAAGTTCGGACGCCAATTATCCCACAAAGTGGTCCCCGAGTGGGGCGATGATTACATCAAGTACAAGGCCCTGAAGAAGCTCATCAAGGCTGCGGCGGAAAAAGTGAAGGCTGGCCAGGAGGCGGACCTTGCTGGTGAGTCGCTCTTCCGATGATTGCATTACTCATCATAATGCGATCTTAGCTAACTCTGTCGCATAGGTTTCTTCTACTCCCTCGATCGAAATCTCGAGGATGTCGATCACTTTTACAACAAAAAGTACGCCGACTTCTCCCGCCGTCTAAAGTTGCTGGAGGACAGATACGGGCAGTCTTTGGATGGTGGTCAGCGATTGGATTCCCAGGATGTCGAAGACCTCCTGGCTGCTTTGCTGGAACTGCGTAGCCAGATGCGTAAACTGCAGTGGTACGGCGAGCTCAACCGTCAAGGATTCGTCAAAATCACCAAGAAGCTTGACAAGAAGGTTGGCGCTCAAGCGCAGCAGAAGTATCTGCAGACCAAGGTCGACCCGGCGCCGTTCGCTTCGAACACCCGGGTCACTGACGCGTTGAGGAAGATCAATGACCGCTTGTCCGTCCTGGGCGAGCAGAAGATCGACGACGATGCGAGCTCCATACGCTCCTCCTTGTCATTGAAGAACGGCCCTGCACGCCCCAACCTGAACTTGCCTGCGAGCATGCTTCAGACGGTCGATGAGGCGCTGCGCAAGGATGATACTCATGTGCTGCTGGAGTTACTTGAAACTCTCAAAGCGGCGGCAGATGAGTCGGGAGAAGATGTATACCCTAAGGTCCTTAGCAGCCTCCTGCAGCGGTCCATCAACTACCGTTCCACCCGCTGCATCTCCGTCCTTCTGGGTCGCATGGACTCTCTGGACGAAGAGGATGATATCAATAGGCGCAATTGTATACATCGCTTGGTGATATCGATTGGCCGGGCGCAGTCTACCACAGACTCAGAGCAATCTGCGTCCATGGTCCTGGACTTCCCTCTGGAAACATCCAATTACATCACCCCCGCTGCCCTGCCGACTTTGCAGCCCCCTCGCCCAGTCATAATGGAGGCGGGCCAGCCTAGTCATTTGGATCGGTCCGATCCCTCTGTGTCGGTTCTGCAGCATCTCTTGGACCAGCTCCAGCCCAACCAACGAGGTGCGCTCATCGCCAAGGATATTGCGGGACGCACGCCGCTACACTACGCGGCGCAGTATGGATTCAAGGTTGTCTGCGAAGTCATCATCGAGCATTTGCAGGCGTGGGACCTGTTTAATGTGACGGAGGGCATTGATAGTCCGCGCTGGCAAGACAACGATGGCTGGGCTCCGTTGCATCTGAGTGTTGTTGGGGGCCACCCGTTGACGACCCGTGCTCTTCTCGAGGCAGAGAATTGGCATGGTGCCAACAAGGACAAGGCGAAGATCCGCAAGCAAGTCTCACGGTCTAGTGCAGTGCTTGCTTTGGCCACTAAAGCCAACTTTGTGGACATCGTCAAGCTGTTGGTTGAGGCCGGCGTGGATATTAACTATCAGGATGAACAAGGCGAAACTGCATTGCATGTTGCAGCCCGGTTCGGCCATGATAAATGCGCCAAGATCCTGCTCGAGGGCAACGGCGAACAAAAGGCAGATACAGAGCTTGCGGAAAACACATACTCCTGGACTCCTTTGTTTATTGCTTGTGTTGATGGCGCGCTGAGTGTAGTGGAGCTACTCATCGAGGCCGGTGCCAATCTGGAGTCATGCGACTCCTCTGGCTGGACCGCAAAGGAACATGCGTCTTTGAGAGGTCACCTTGACATCGCTCGGTGTCTTGCCAAGGTCACCCCCGCGCCGACTATTAATGAATCGGAGCCTGTGATCCCTGTGCCTCCTGTGGCCTCTGATCCGCCCTCTCCTCCCCTGTCGTCGCTTTCCGAGAGAAGATCGAACGGTACTCCTGCCCCGACCTCTCTACGGAATGCAGAGCCTATCAAGACCTTTGGACACCGGTATCTCAACGATGAATCCATGATTTTGGTGAGCCTGGGAACCATGGACATGCGGGCGCATACGGCAGCAGTTAACCTTGACCGGATCCCGATGGAGAATGCGCATTCCACCCAACTTGACACTGCTCTGTCTTTGGTGGTCTCTGCTAACGGAGCTCATGGAGAGCCGGAGGTGATCGATCTCCCTGTACATGACAATATCTCCACCGAACCCATTGTCTTCCACGCCGCCGATGCTACGAAGGTCAGGCTCCTTTTTGATCTGATTCCTACGTACGCTGGCTCGAAAGACAAGGTGGTTGGGCGTGGTGTTGCCCTGCTTTCCAGTATCAAACAATCGGTGGGATCGAACCGTATCAACCTCAAGGGCGACTCCACAGTTCCTATTGTGGCTGCCAACACCCTCGAGGTCATTGGCTCGGTGACCTTCAACTTTCTCATCATTACGCCTTTCAAGCATCCCAACATGACGGTTACGGGAGAGCAGACCTATTGGAGGAGTATGAGCTCAACGATGGTGATTGGACATCGCGGTCTGGGCAAGAACATGGCCAGTCGCAATTCGCTGCAGCTGGGCGAGAATACCGTCCAGTCTTTCATCGCCGCCGCGAACTTGGGCGCGTCCTACGTGGAGTTTGATGTGCAGCTCACAAAGGATCATGTTCCTGTCATCTACCATGACTTCCTCGTCAGCGAGACGGGTATCGACGCGCCGGTCCACACCCTTACCCTAGAGCAGTTCCTCCAGTTGGGCGACAAGGGTCCAGCTCGCAGGCCGGGATCCCCGTTACCGGGTACGGACGGCATCGGAGAGGGGATGACCGCTGCTTTCCGCCAGCGGTCTATGTCTGTAGGCGGTTCCGAGTATGACCCTACCGAACTCAACGAGAAGATCAAGCATACCCGTGATTTCAAGAAGAAGGGATTCAAGGGAAACAGTCGCGGCAACCACATTCAGGCCCCATTTGCCACATTGGCCGAGTTGTTCCAGAAGCTGCCCAAGTCGGTGGGATTCAATATCGAACTCAGTGAGTACCTCTTCCCATGAAAGAACAGTTACACGACGATCTGACCTAGATCGCCAGAATATCCTATGCTCCACGAGAGCGAGGAAGAAGAGATGGATACGTATGCGGTGGAGCTGAACTCCTTCGTGGACACGGTTCTCACTAAGGTCTACGACATGGGTCAAGGCCGGAACATGATATTTTCCAGCTTCAACCCGGATATATGCCTGCTGCTCTCGTTCAAGCAGCCGTCTATTCCGGTGCTCTTCTTGACGGACTCTGGTGCTTCGCCTGTTGGTGACATCCGTGCTAGCAGCTTGCAGGAAGCAATTCGATTCGCGTCCCGCTGGAACCTGCTGGGCGTTGTCTCGCAGGCTGAAGCGCTAGTGCTTTGCCCGCGTTTGGTCCGGGTCGTGAAGGAGTCTGGTCTGGTTTGTGTGTCGTACGGTGCCATTAACAACGACTCTGAGAGCGTCAAGGTATGTAGCTCCTACCAGTTGTGTCATCTATTTACTAACTGCTTGCGCAGCTCCAAGTGGCGGAGGGAATTGATGCTGTCATCGTGGACTCGGTTCTCGCCATCCGTAAGGGTCTCACAGAGCACGAGGGCAAGGGCGACACGCCGGGCGTCTCGCCGCAGCCTAGTCCTCTAGCCAGAGCGACGTCTGGTTCTCTCAAGGAGTCACTCAACATCCCTGTGTTGAACCAAACGGAGCAGAAAGATGACCATCTACATGTGAGGCCGGAGGCCATCACATCTAACCCCCAATAAATAGAGCGTGATTTATCATTTGTTAGAATTTGGATGACATAGTTGAATGCATATTGTTATTAATTTGTCAGTTACTTTCACATATGCCTGAAAATGTAGGCTCATTGTATCGGTACATTCCGCAGTATAGATCACGTGCGCCGGAGATCTTCCAGCTCCGTGCGGCGTCCGAAGTAATCGCATCTCTTCTACAAAAACTTCTCGATCGGTCATTTCCACCTCACCGGCTATCGACCGCAGCTTCTTCACATATCTAAATAGGCAGCTTGCCCAGAAAACTCCCTCTGAACTTATACCCGCAACCACACAACCGCCACGCAGAATCGAAGCTTCGAACCAACTCCGCACCGCATACACCTCCGAGCTCACCTCCACACGACAATGTATACAGCTTAGATACCAACCGACAGCTTCAGATCTGACCTTCTGTACCTCAATATCCCACACTAAACACACACACACACACACACATATATATATATATACAAGATGAACACCATCGACGCAACAGAACACTACGAAACCAGCGCCCACGGTACGTCCACCACCACCATCCCATCCCACTCCGCCGATCTCCAATCCCAAGATATCATCTCCCCAAACTAACAATAATGTCCATAATACAGACCGCCCCCCCTCCCTCCTAACCATCATCCTCGACACAAACCCCCACGCCTGGGCGCTCCTATCCCCAACCCTCCCCCTCTCCACCGCGATCGCCAACATCCTCGTCTTCATCAACGCCCACCTAGCAAGCAACTACGCCAACGAAGTGGCCGTAGTATCCTCCCACACCTCCCAAGCAACATGGCTATACCCAGTCGAAAAATCCCCCACCCACAACAACAATAACAACCTCGACCCCGACGGCGACATCCCCATGCCCACCCAACAACCACAACCCCCCAGCACAACAACAACAACCAACATAAACAAATACCGACCCTTCCGCATCGTCGAAGAACAAGTCTCCAGCCACCTACACAACCTAATGGCCCAAACCACCCCCTCAACCCTCCAATCCACCACCTCCACCATGATGGCCGGCGCATTAACCCTCGCACTAAGCCACATCAACCGGCGCACACTGGCATGGAATGAAGCGCACGGAGGCGACATCGACACCTCCAACCCCAACGACCCATCATCTACCACATCCACATCATCCTCATCAAATACAAAAGGAACTGCGGAATCCACTCTCCAATCACGCATCCTCATCCTCTCCGTATCCAGCTCCACGGGCTCAGCGCATCAATATATCCCAATCATGAACGCCATATTCGCGTGCCAGAGACTTCATATCCCGATTGATGTATGCAAGGTATCTGGCGATGCGGTGTTCCTGCAGCAGGCGTCGGATGCGACCAAGGGGGTGTATATGGCGTTGGATGAGCCGAAGGGGTTATTGCAGTACTTGATGATGGCGTTTTTGCCGGATCAGAGGAGTAGACGGCATTTGGTGCTGCCGACGAGGGTGGATGTGGATTTTAGGGCCGCGTGTTTTTGTCATAGACGGGTCGTGGATGTGGGATTTGTGTGTTCCATTTGTTTGAGTATTTTTTGTGAGCCGTTGGGGGATGGGGTTTGTTTGACTTGCGGGAGTCGGTTGGATGTTAGTGATTATGGGGCGAAGCCGGCTGTCGTGGCTAGGAAGAAGAAGAAGAAGAAGGTCAAGGGGAATGGAGTGTCTGCGGCAGGGACGCCGACGCCTACGCCGACGCCGGGGCCTTGAGGGTCTTTGTGGGCGTGGGATTGTCTACGTGAAGAGGACGTTGTCTACGTATTGGCTACGGGATGGATGGACTGGACGAGAGCTGCCAATGAATACTGTTCATAAGGTATCGTCGGCTCGAATTAGCAAATAGTCACTCGCCCCTGCATCCATACCCAGGACCCGTGCGGCATCGCTTCAATCTGGATGTTCGCTGACACTTGACAACCAAACGGACGGGGCGTGGCCGGCACTGCACTCGATCATTCTGTCGGCGAACGTCACCGACCCGGAAACAAGCGCTGAAATGCTCACGGATGCCAGATGCACATAGTACAGAAGACGCAGGACAGGCTCTATTTCGCTGGTTTAGGGGCCCTGGGTCTGATGTTGTCAGCTTAGCTTGATCTGTATATTAGCTTTTATCAAATACCTTTTGGCTCTGCAGGCGCGGCCACCCTGGGCAATTCTGCCGCCCCCGCCATTGCGAGACATGACACACACGGGTTTCTTATCCACACTACTCATTGACGCGAGGGCCTGACGTAGTTAGCATAGACCTCCCTGAGGCGGGGCTTCTTACAAAAGAGTCGGTGTTGTGGGCGAAGTGGAGGAACGCTCCGTCGACCGTCTTCTTGACCGAAAGGATGCCAATAGCCCCATTACAGATACTATTCTTAACGCCCGGATGTCCTAATCACCTATTAGCTTATAAGTTTCGAATGCAGATAGCGAATAGTACCCATGAAATCGTTGGAAATAACCGCTCTCATGGCCTCATCTTCGGTGACCTCTTCGAATCCGCCGTCTTCGCGCTTTCGATGGCTATAGTAGATGCGTGACGCGCAGGTACTGGCGGCCATGGTCGTTGCAATGTGCTCACCAGTCCCCGAAGTAACAGTCGCAATGCAGGTTGCCTCTGGATCATTAGGATCCACGGGGATTACCGCAGTCCCGATACCAACAAGCGCGGCAGGGCCGATCCGCCCGCGATGCTTCATTCCAATGCCTCCGGAAGAGGAGCCCGCTGCGATGTTTCCTTTACTGTCTATGGCTATGGCGCCGACGGTATCATTGACTCGGTCAATGTCCATTGCGTCGACGCCATGGGGAGCTTCGGCAATAGACAAGTTATCGTGACTCGTAGACATGTTCCCAACAGCAATGGACCGCGCACCATCGGTTTGTTTGCCATCCTTGACCCTGGGGGCAACAAAGGGTGCTAGCTCCGAGCCTGCCGGCGGCACGATACGACGTGGGTCTGCAGTGGGTGAGCTCTTGGTACTTTGAGTGCTTTCTCCAGTCACCGGGGCTGGCCCTGGGCTCGAAGCCGCAGAGAGCAGCTGGGCTGGGCTGGCGGTAGGGGGTCGGCGAAAGTGCGAGCTCAGGCGAGTGTGTTCTCCAGACTGCTTCCTCTCCCGGAGAGTAGCGTTTTCCAGATCACGTCTCCAATGAGTCCACCTTTCTCGTGCCGACGGAGCTACTAGGCCATCCGGGGGTAGCACTACCAGCCCGTGTTCGTACGCGAAATCTGTAGCACCCTGTCCCACTAGGAAGTTTGGAGGTACTCGGGCCAGCGAGAGCGGCTTTGAGGAAGCGTCAAGGATGACCCGTGCAAGGGAGATGGGATTCTTAACCTCTACACCAGGCCGTTAGCACTGAATTTGACCGTACAAATCAGTTTGGGAAAGACATGAGATACTCACGACCGACGGCACCCACAGCACCACTGCGTCCTAGATGATTGACAACAGTAGCATCACACTCGACAGTGCCTTCAAGATTGAGGTTGCTACCGTAGCCAGCGTTGGTCATCTCACTATCCTCCAGCACCATGATGGCCATCTCAACAGCGTCGACAGCCGATCCACCGTTCTTCAGTAACGACATTGCTACTCTCGCCGCTCTGCTTCTCGTTAGCTCGGTTCGGACATGACCTACGAAGGCGTGGGTTGGGCGTGGAGAACTCACTTCTCACAGGTCTCTAGATGCGCTTTCTCGTTGTGTGGGGCATGAAAGCCGGCTCCCGCATGAACGAAGATGGCAGAGATATCTCCGCCTCCTTTTGAGCGACTCATTGTAGAATCCAGTTGCTGTGCTCTCAGGCGAACTGAGAGGTGCAACCTGGAGAAGCACTGGAGAAGACGACGCAGTCTCGGAGGCCGTGAGTGCTTCAGGGCGGGAGGCCCCGGCAACTCACTTGTTGAGGTTCCCTCCGTGGTTTTGGTACACGTAGAATTGCAGGGTTGGAATCGGTATCAACACTGAGACGAAGATGGTAGAAGCGAGCAGTAAGAGGGGGTGAAGAGAGGAAGAAACGAACTCGTCAACACACAAAAGAAAATATTGACTGTTCAGAGGAAGACGCGGGTCTCTTGATACTAGCTTGCTGCCGGGGCGATTGGTGATTTTCTGATTTCGAGCGGCGTAATTGTAGTGAACGCAGAGGTGAAACGGTGAGTATAACCGTTAAGGATAGGTTTGATATAGTAAAAATGATCACCTAGGATGCGGAGCGGGAGGGAGGGAGATAGGGAGGTAGGAGAAGAAGATAGGAATTGAGGTAGTGGAAGTGTTTTGGAGATGTTTAAGGATCTGGTAGGATTCAATTGTATAGAAGAAGGCGGATGGTGAAGCCCAGACATGTAGATGGGATCATTGGATCAAGTTCCTTCCTCAACAACTGCATTGGAGGTGGTTTCCTGAGGAGGGTTTACTATTTTCACAAATATCAAGAAGACGGAGTCTACATTTCAAATTTGAGAACAGAACTGATTCACCTCCCAATGGGAGTTAGTCACATGAGAGGTACACTACAGGAGCCAGGATAATCCCCGACTATGCATTGCTGGTTAAGGTTATCACCAAAAGGAGTGAGATTCTATCTACATGTGGAATTGAAGGTAATAACATCTGCAGTGTATTGTGGATGCAGTGGGTGTACCATACCAAACGTGACGTCGTTACCCGTAAAGTATGGGGCAGCCGCAGTATCCAGGCAGGGCATCCAGGCATTCCATCCATCCTTTGAACTGACTGCCCGCCCGCCTTCATCTCCATCTCCGTCCCTTTACCCCCCTCCTCTTCCCCTCCAATCAATCCCCTTCTCGTCATAATTCTCGCCCGTCCTTCCTGGCGGAGTTCCTGGATGACTGCGCTCTCATCCCTGCAATCCCATTCAATCGTCTAATTTCACCTCTTCCATCCACCTCCTTAGTCCGACCACTGATCAGGGGGAGTGTGCGTGTACTCCACATCATCAATCATGGCTTCCCAAACTCCGGCCGTTGTCATGGACAAGTATGCCCTTTACCATCCCCAAATCACACTTTACTTGCGCGGTCACTAATCCGCTCCTTCTCTCTGCTCAGCGGTACCGGTTATTCCAAGCTTGGTAGGACTCCGGATAGCTTCCACGTGGAGCTCCGTCGGCAAGCTCCAGGCTGACAAGTCTCCAGGTTTCGCCGGTAACGACTCGCCTTCTTTCGTCTTTCCCACCGCCATTGCGACCAAAGCTGGTGCCGGAGGCGCTGGCTCCTCCGCTGCCGGTAGACCTCCTGTTGCGAACAAACCCTCCTTCCTAGCTACCGGTGGTGGGGCAGGCTCCCATCTATCCGCGAAGCGTGGTACAGAGGACTTGGACTTCTTCATTGGCGATGAAGCTCTGGCAGCGGCCAACGGGCCCGGTTATGCCATCAACTACCCCATTCGCCATGGTCAGATCGAGAACTGGGATCACATGGAGCGGTTCTGGTCGAATTCCATCTTCAAGTACTTGCGCGTCGAGCCGGAGGACCACTACTTCCTCCTCACTGAGCCGGTAAGACCTCCGACTTCTCCAATTGCCCTTCGGCGGATGCGATGCTGACCGGATATTGTGTGCATAGCCCTTGAACCCTCCCGAGAACCGTGAGAACACCGCCGAGATCATGTTCGAGTCTTTCAACTGTGCCGGTCTCTACATCGCCGTCCAGGCTGTCTTGGCCCTTGCTGCCTCGTGGACCTCCTCGAAGGTGACCGACCGCTCTCTCACCGGAACCGTCATCGACTCCGGTGACGGTGTTACACACGTTATTCCCGTCGCCGAAGGCTACGTCATCGGATCATCTATCAAGAGTATACCCATTGCCGGTCGCGATATCACCTACTTTGTCCAGAGCTTGCTCCGTGACCGCGGTGAGCCGGACAGCAGCCTGAAGACGGCTGAGAAGGTCAAGGAAGAGTACTGCTACGTGTGCCCCGACATCGTCAAGGAATTCGCCCGCTACGACCGTGAGCCGGACCGCCTGCTTAAGCACACCGTGACTTCGCCCAACGGCCGGACCGTGAGCATCGATGTGGGCTACGAACGTTTCCTGGCGCCGGAGATCTTCTTCAACCCCGAGATCTATTCGTCGGACTTTTTGACCCCCCTGCCTAACGTCGTCGACGGCGTGATCCAGTCTTCCCCCATCGATGTGAGAAGGGGTCTGTACAAGAACATTGTGTTGTCCGGTGGATCTACGCTGTACAAGGACTTTGGACGGCGTCTTCAGCGTGACATCCGTCATCTGGTGGATGCACGCATTCGGGCGTCGGAGGCGCGCAGCGGAGGTGCCAGAAGTGGTGGACTGGACGTGGCGGTTGTGACACACAAGAGACAGCGCCACGGACCGTGGTTCGGAGGTAGCTTGCTGGGACAGACGCCGGAGTTCCGCAGTTACTGCCACACCAAGGCAGAATACGATGAGATTGGTCCTAGTATCGTGCGCCGCTTCGCGCTGTTGGGAGGCCCTGGCAGTTCGTAAATATGTGGTTCTGTCTATAGTTTAACTTGATATGCTTCTGCTTCTGCCAATATCCGGTGATAGTAAATAGATGACGGTTATCTTTTTGTCTTGCTTGTATATACTAAATGTATAGTTACTCTGCTATGTTATGTTCAGGACTGCCTTTTCCTCTGCCTCGTAAACCACTATCGGAAGTAAATGCCGCTACATCCTCAGAAATCAAGAAACAGCCAGATGTATTTCTAAGCACTACTAGCATTTCTAAGCAGGAAGCAGTAAGCACCAGTAGCACACTACTACTACTAGTATAGTACTAGACATCACACCATTCAGCATCCGGCGATCCCTCCTAGAGCAGCATAGACCTACTCTAAACCGACTAGACGCCGCACCATACACTCCCCGCATATACGACCATATCGCAGTATAAGTACAAGCACCAAGTACACCTTCCTCCTCCTCTCACTCCTCTCAATTCCAATCACCCCCAAACCAATACACCATCACTCACACAGTACCCAAAGGACACCTCCATCAAAATGTACCCCAACACCTCCCTAATCCTAACCAACATCCCCACGGGCCTCCCCACCCCCCACAAAGACCTAACCCCCCTCCCCCGCCCCCTGGACATCACCACCCCACCCACAGACCCCAACGCCCTCCTCACCAAGCTCCTCTACGCCAGCCTGGATCCCTACATGCGCGGGCGCATGCGCCCCGCCCACATCAAATCCTACAGTCCACCATACCCGCTCAACACGCCCATCACGGCCTACGCCGTAGCCCAAGTGGTGCACTCCACGCACGCATCCTTCGCACCGGGCGAGATCATCTACGCGCGTCTGCCTGTCCAGGAATACAGCGTGCTGGCTGTATCTGCATCCCCTGCCCCTGCCACCGGCGAAGCCGGCAGCGAAGAACAAGAGCAGCTCTGGACGCTCGAAAACAGCCTCGACGGAGCGAACAGCCCTATCCGGAAGATCCCAACCCCGCTACCATCTGGGATTGAGCTGTCCCAGTATGTAGGGATCTTGGGCATGACGGGGTTGACTGCGTACGCTGGGCTGTTTGAGATCGGGGAGCCGAAGAAGGGCGAGACGGTGTTTGTGAGTAGTGCTGCTGGGGCGGTGGGGAGTGTGGTGGGACAGTTGGCGAAGAGGGTTGGGTGTAGGGTGATTGGGAGTGCTGGGGGGGAGAGGAAGAGGAGGTATGTGGTGGAGGAATTGGGGTTTGATGAGTGTTTTGATTATAGGGTTGAGGGGGCGAAGGAGGCGTTGGGGAGGTTGGTTGGTGGTGAGGGGGGGAGTGGTGTGGATGTGTATTTTGAGAATGTAGGTGGGGAGCAATTGGATGCTGTGTTGGAGGTTATGAATAATGGGGGGAGGGTTGGTGAGTTTTTCTTCTCTTTCTTGGATGTTGGAGTTGAGGACGTGCTGACTGATGATGGGATGGGATGGCAGTGGCTTGTGGAATGGTCTCGCAGTATAATCTCAAGCCGGAGGAGCGGTATGGGGTTAAGAATCTGTATAATGTGGTCACGAAGAGATTGCGCATGCGTGGGTTTATTGTTGGGGATAAGGATATGGGACCTAAGTGGATTAAGGAGAGGGATGAGAAGGTTACTGCTGTGAGTGTATCATTCTTCCTGGGTATGAGGATGACTGCTGATGATGTGTAGTGGCTCCAGGAGGGCAGTATCAATGCCAAGGAGGATATCACGGTGGGCATTGAGAATGGTCCCGAGGCGTTTGTTGCCATGCTGCGCGGGGAGAACTTGGGCAAGGCGGTTTTGAAGATTGCCGATCCTGATCTGTAGACTGAGCTCAGTTGATTAGTTCTGTAGCGGGTTATCAGAAGTACCAGCACGATAAGTAGAGTATAGATGAAGAGAAATTGCAAACTGCAAATAGTATTTGCTCATTGTATGTACGCGAATCTATCAATCATGTCTCCTTTTAACCACCAACGCCATCATATAAATGAATTCAAGCAGACTCGGGTATACTCGTCTTGTTCAGAATAGCCACTCCCTCAACATGTCCCGTCTGCGGGAAGAAGTCGAATCCACGGATGCTCTCGATCTCGTACCGGATCTTCTTCTCCGCATCACCCTGCACCATGACAGCCACATCGCGCGCCTGCGTGTGCACGTTGCAGCTGACGTAGACCACCCGGCGCGGTCCAAAGGCCAGCAGCTGCCGGAGGAAGTCGTCACTGCATCCCTTGCGCGGGGGGTCAATGACCAGCAGAGTCTGGTCAGGAGGGTAGGGGACGTCCTTGAAGAGAACGGCTGCGTCTGCGGCGGCGAAACCGGTGTTCGGGAGCTTGTTGTCGCGGGCGTTGTCCCGTGCCGAGGCGATGGAGTCGCCGGCGACGTCGACGCCCAGACTGGACTTGAATAGCGGGGAGAGGGTGATGGTGAAAAGACCGGAGCCGGAGTAGGCATCCAGGAGGTATTTGATGGGTTTGGCGTCTTGGTCGTTGTTCGGGGGCATAGCGTGTTGGCGGATGAACTCGGTGAACCCTGAGAGAATGGAGTTGTTGTTCTGGAAAAATGCGCCAGCTTTGTTGGTGAAGACGTAGTCGTCGACATACTCAATGCTGGTGGCGTTCGAGTCGGTCACGCAGCGCTTCTCTTCAATGTAGGTATCCTTTTCGACGCGGATGACGTCGCCGGAATCCTGTCCGGGCTTGTTGATGGGCGCAGGAGGGTTCTCGCTGTCCTGCTCTTTTGGCACGCGAGTGGTCGACTCACGCATAAGAAGAGTGGCACCCTTGGTGTAATTGCCGATGGTCTCAGCCACACGCTTGCGCTCGCTCTTCAATCCCTGTCGGACAATATCGGTACCCAACGGGCAGTCTTCAATATCCAAATCCATGCGTCGGTTCTTGAAAGTGAAACCAATCGGGGGCACCTCCTTGTGCGGCTCGCGGGGTCCCTTGCCCCTCCTCTTGTTTCCGCCAGGAGCTGCAAAGTGCGGCGTAAGCTTCGTCCGGTAACCGTATTGCAGCGGAGATGGGAAAGTTTCGTCGATGGCAGGAATAAGTTCCGGAATCAAGCCAGAGAAGTTGGCGTAGGCCTTCTCCACAATGCGCTTCTTGTGCGCGAGCTGGTCTTCATACGACATCATTTGCAGCTGGCATCCGGAGCAGCGGCCGAAATACTGGCAACCAATGCCGGCATCGTTGCGCTTGGGGCCAGGCTCAATGACCTTGATAAAGTCTGTCATGCTGTAGGACAGGGAGGGGAAGTGCCGCACCACCTTGACAAGCACTTTGTCGCCGGGGACTGTGAAAGGAACAACGTAGACATGATCCTGGTTCTCGGACAATGCGAGACCATCACCAGTTGACGAGATCTCGGCGATCTGGACTTCAATCTCGGTGAAAGGCTCGGGAAGGGTGGGTTGCGGGGGTGTAGAAGCTTCTTCTGTCTCGAGCTCGGTTTCGGGCTTGTGTCTGCGGAGAAGCTGATCAATATCGGCCTGGAGGACCTCGTCGAAGCCGCTGCTCTTGTTATCGCGGGGAGCCTTGACTCTCTTGCGCCGCTTTGCGACGGTGTCGGGCTTCTTGGGGGAATTCTGCATGGTGGGAGGATTGGAGGCTAATTGCGCATTGCGCGGGCAAGCAGATTGATGGAAGAGGGTCAACCGTTGGACCTGTCGAGGGACACTGGTTGGGAGTTTTCGAAGAGTATATGATCGCAAGGATCGCAAGGCAAACATATATAAATCCCGAACCAGTTAATCAGAAAATGGAGGGATTGAGAAAGTTGAAGTAGGAGGAAGAAAAGAAAGTTGGGGTGATGGAGGAAAAGGAAAAAGTGAGTGAGCAGGAAAAGGCGGGCGGGGATTGGCTGGAGTTGACCCGCTGAGAATTTCACTCGAACTTCAATGTCCTTCCCTTCGCCGTCTTGAACTTCCCCGTCCATCACCTCATTTACTCCCCCCCCTCTTCTCCACCACCCCGGATTATCTGCTCTCAAGTGGCCTCTGCTGGCCAGAGAGCTCCCTATCCATTTCATCATGAGTCTCGCACGTCCGGCCCGATGCCTCTTCTGCAGCTTCTCGCGTGCGGCCTCCGCCGGCCCTCGCGTGCCTAGTCGCCAGTTCCACCTGTCGTCGATACAGCTCTCCGATCGGAAACCGAAGGTCCCTGAAGTCAACAAGGCCCCCGAGGGAAAGTCTCTGGATGAAATTTACCGGGAGGTGAAGCTTGACGACTTCAAGCACTACACTGAGGAGGAAAAGGCCTCCCTCCGGGAACATTACACGCCCGAACAGATCGCCGCCATTGAGGCCGGTGAGAAGACCATTGACCCGAAAGACCTGGCTGAACAGTTCCGTCTCCGTCGGGATCCCATGAGGTTGAAGTATCTCGATGATTTCTCGGTCATTGAGCCCGGCGTCGACAAGCACATTCGCGCCCCCAAGACCAACTCCGACTACAACGCGACATTCAAGACGGAGGATGATTTCATGGAAGACTTCGCCCGCTTCTTTGCCGAATCATCGGAGGACCCCCAGCCGGCAGACTTCGTACGATTCCTTGAGACCAACCGGGTGACCCACGGCAAGGAGGAGAACGAGCGCAACGGACACAGCGCGCTCTCGCCCAATCTTTTGAAGGACGGAGAAACCTTGGAACATATGGGTGACGAGATTGTTCCGAGGCCGCAATACCGGACCAGATTTGGAGAGCTCACATATCTGAACCCCGAAGAACCCAACGAGGCGGAGAAGAGACTTTTCCAGGTCACGGGCTACGGTAGAGAGTACATCAAGTCCCTGTACATCAAGGACCTCGTCATTCGCCGTGTCAGCAACCAGACTCGACTGGGTAAGGTCCCGAGTATGTCCGTCGTCACGGTCGCCGGTAACCAGAATGGTCTCATGGGAATTGGAATTGCCAAGTCCGATGAAATTGTCGATGCCTGCCAACAAGCTCGCGCTCGTGCTGTGAAGAACATGCAACCTGTTCCACGCTACGAGAAGCGGACCATCTTCGGTGATGTCGAGGGCAAGGTCGGAGCTGTGGAGTTGAAGTTGATGCACCGTCCCCCAGGTACGATGTCCGCTATATGAACTATTAGCTTAGTGCTAACATTTGATATTCCCACAGGTTTCGGTCTCCGCTGCCAGCACCTGATCTTCGAAATGTGCCGCGCGGCCGGTATCCACGATATCGCCGCCCGGGTCAACCGGTCCAGAAACCCCATGAACACAGTCAAGGCCGCCTACGAGGCGCTCATGAGCCAGCGCAACCCCGAGGATATTGCCCGTGCCCGAGGTAAGAAGATGGTCGATGTACGGGGAGTGTACTACTCTGGCAAGGGCATTCTAAGCCGTCGTGAGCGGCGAACAGCTTGAGGTTTGGGCTTGAAAGAAAGATATATCTCTCTGAACACAACACTGCATACAGACAGCAGACATGTTCATTTGCGTCATGGGCGGTGTATATAATGTTTTCCTTTCCTTTTCTTTCTATTCTGTTCAATCTTGTATTACAGTCTAAACATGTATTTGTATCCAGCATCAAGCAATACTCAATCAACCCATCAACAAATCAACACTTAAATAAATCTAGAACATACAAAACGGGGTATATCATCTATCAATCACATCTATCAAACACCACACCCATAGCCCAACCCAGTCAACCCATACCATGCAATCCACCATCCCCATATCCCATCCCCCCCTGCAAGGAAAATAGTTTAATACCTCCCAAAACTCTCCCCCTCAACCCCATACCCTCCATACCCCCCATCCCCATACCCACCCTGCTCATACCCATCATCCCCCTGCCCCATCATCCCCGAATACCCATCCCCCTCCATCTCCATCTGCTGCTGCATCTGCATCTGCTGCTGTTGTTGTTGTTGTTGCTCCTCACTCTCATTAAAAATCTGCTGTTGGAGAACAATACTATACACGCTCGCCTTGAGCAGGGTACAGACAGTCGCGGTTTGACGTTCCAGGCCGCGGAGGCCGTCCAGTGTGAGGGTCGTGGGGGATTCGGCGAGTGTGGAGAGTTTGGTTGATAGCTTTATCCCATTCGGGGGTATGGTTAGCATGCGTGTAGTGGTGTGTAAAGCCTGTGTATGTGTTTGTAGTAGGATTGGATGGATGGAAGGATTGATTGAGTGTGGGATGATGGGTGGGGTATTGGGGTAGGGACACACCTTATTCACATTCCCTAATAGCCGAGTATATTCATCTAGGACTTCTTGTTCCAGGGAGCTGACGAGCGGGTTGGTGGTGCGGAGGAGAGGGTTGTTGGGGGTTGAGTCTGGCGCGGAGGGGGAGGGGTCTTGGTCTTGGTCTTGGTCGTGGAGGGGGGTGTGGTTGTGGGAGTCGGGTGGGGAGGACATTTTAACGAGTATCTTCTTGCTAATTTCTTTTGTGCTCTTGATTTTGGGTGTCTCTGTGTGTGTTGGGAGTTGTTGAGTTGGTGGGAGGTGCGTTGTTTGGTGTATGTTGAAAGTAGGTATGTTTGGATCTGGTTTGGTTTGTTTGGGTCGCGGCGGATGGATTTCCGTCGTGTCTCATTCAATCAACTACCAGAATCTAGTTCAGAATCTATATCAGGAAACATTTACAGAGCGGTCTGTAGAGTCTAGAAAATACATATAAATTCATAAACGTAATCATGTCCATAAGGCACCGGGCCTGTCCCATCGGACATCCAAGCATCAATAAGTCGCCCACAAATACAGAATAAAGAACAGAAAACATCCCCGACCAAAACCGTCCCGGTGTGAACAAGTCAGCCCACACCACTGTTTTGCTCAAAGATCTGTTTGCTAAGGTACAACCGAAATCGCTAACGCCGTCTGCTGCAATAACTGTGATAGAAACAAAGAAACAATCAAATTGTTACATCGCTGCCGCATCAAACCATAAAGTGACAGCCGAATATTAGCCCATGCATGAGGGGACGCAGTCATTGGATATCAGCATATATCGATAACCACCCTGTGTATAAGAAAAAGAAAAGCAAACTCCCAGCGTCAAACTTCCGATACTCCAGGTAAAAGCTGTAAGATGGTGAACTCCGTGTAGAGATCTTTCATGCATCATAGTCGTAAAATAAGCCTCTAGCAAAGCATATGCTTGGGCAGGCAGAAAACATGGTGGTGCACAACGGGCCATTCACATGTCCCCGTCATGGTGAAGGGTGACGCTGTTGAACTCCTCAAACGGATCGGCTATCTCGCCATTTGGCGTCGCAAGTCCCGAATCCATCGGTACACCCTTCATCTTGGTCGTGCTGGGTCCACCAATATCGACACTCGCGCTCTCCTTGACATTGCGGAAGTTGAGGGTATCCGTACCACGGCTCTGGTGAGGGATCATTGGCGGCTTCATATGCCGGATAAGCGCCCACTGCGTCTGCCGGAAGAAGGGATGGGTCTTGACGTCCGAAGCGCCGGCTCGAGCTCCAAGGCGCTTGGTCTCGTCCTTGATGAGCAGTTTACGAATTAATGATTTGCAGAGGCTGTGAATGTTAGCAACTGTGTGACAAAGCAGACCGAGAGAGCTTACTTGGAGGTTGGCTGGGCCGCTGCATGCTCGGGGAATTGCACTTCATCCCGCAAGATGTTGCCGAACGTAGCATTCCTGTTCTTGCCCTTGAATGGTGTCGTGCCGTACAGCATCTCGTAGATCAAGATACCAAGCGTCCACCAATCGACTGCGCTAGTGTGTCCGCAACCCTTGATGACTTCGGGTGCAATGTATTCTTCCGTACCGACAAACGAGTTGGTCCTGAAGTCAGCAATGCATGACTTGGTATCAATCGTCGGTAGAGACGTCGTGGAGTTGCCACTCCGCGCCGGGATCATTGTAGGCGCACCGCCCGGTCCGGACTGCTTCGACAGATCAAAGTCAGATAGCATGATGTGGCCAGACTGGTGGAGGAGAATGTCTAGAGCAATATAGTCAGCATAAGTCAAACCTATGTCTATCAAGGTACATACTTTCGGGCTTCAGATCACGGTAGATGAAACCCATGAGATGGAGGTACTCCAGCGCAGCAGTAACTTCTGCGGCATAGAATCGCGCAGCATCTTCGGAGATGCACTTTCCTGGACGGGTTTGAAGAGCTAAAAGAGTCAGCGACAGCCGGTATCTATCGGACGTAGAACACACCTCTGAAGAACTCGCCACCACTGCAGTATTCCATGCACAGGTAGAGATAATCCTCGGACTGGAAAGAGTGGTAAAGTGTAACGATGAATGGATGATTGCTGGTAGCAAGAATTTCCTGCTCGGCCAATGCCCGCTTAATCTTGTTCCGCTTGATCATCTCCTTCTTGCTCAGTACTAGTCAAGTCAGCACACTTCGCCGATAGACAAGGCTGCAGACATAAACTCACCCTTCATAGCATAGAGCCGACTCGACTTCTTCTCCCGGACAAGATACACCTTGCCAACATCACCCTTACCGATCAACTTGATCTTATCAAAGCTCCCCGGTCCTACCTCCACATTGCGCACCTTGATCGAGTTGGAACTATACGTCCTGCGGAAAGCAACCGAATCCCGAATCTGGCCGGGAGTAGGAATCTTACTGTGGGGGCCAAGTTTCGGCACGGCAAGATTCACATCTTTGTCGGACGCCACCTCCACCGTAGTGACTTGTGGATCATCCACCCCAGACGGCTCCAGAAGTTCCTTTCCAGTCTCAGCCGTCTGAGGACGTTCGTCAGACTCGCCACGGGCAAACAGACCCTGCGCATTCGGAGCCGAAGCAACACGGCGCAGCTTACGAGCCAACTCAACCTTGTTGGCTGTAGTCGCTTGCTCGGCAGCAGAGACACCGTCCACCTGCAATTCGGGGGTATCTGGAGGGGACGACGGCACCGAGCCATCGTTCCGATGCTGCAACGAAGGCTGGCCCTGATGGACAAAGTATGGATTGGCCGTTGCGGTCGGGGAGACGCCTTCGTCTAGCGGATTGCCTTCACTGGCAACGGTGGTTGAGCGATTTCGGCCGATAGTGGGAAGGAACCGGGATTGTCTAAAGCCGGATTTGGCATCAGACTTTGCGGGTGGGGAGGTATTGCCATCGCGATCACGCGGGTCATTGTTGTGGTGGCTGGCATGGGAAGAATTGCTGCTGGAACTGTTGATGCGAAAGAAATTCTTGATCCTCGTGGGGAAGTGGCTCGAATCGTTGGAATGCTTCTTGGAGGCCAGGGAGAGACTGGGAAAGTTCCCGCGTTTCTCGTTCGTCACGGAGGACGGACTGGAGGCGAAAAGTTGTGTCATGCCGGTGACTGCCTGGATTGAATCCAGGAACGTGGCCAGGTACTCAAGTTGAGTTTGGTGATAACGAACGGGGCAAGTAGGCGATGAGAGATAATAATTGCGACGGGAGGGAAGGGGCCCCAGTAACGGGCCAGAAGCCGCGGGGGAAATTGGTAGGCGGTGGTGCTAGTGTGCACCAGAAACTTGGATTTAGAGGCACTTCCAGCCCGGGAACGATGGGGGTTGGCTGTGAATGGGGGACAACACCTCGGCTAGATCGCGGGCGGGGAAGAACGCAGCGTTCACAGAGGTCGCAAAGGTATCACCGAAGAAGAAACAGAAGCTGAAGAATGGAATCCCCGGGCCAAAGACGGGCTTTCAAAGAAAAGAAACAGCAGGGGAAGAGAAAGAAGACAAGAAGAGAGAGAGAGAGAAAGCGAAAGGGCCGGAGACGGAGTGGAGACGTGGAGGGAAAGTTGGAATGGCACAGCCTGGGCTTAGTCACGCAGCCCGGGCATGATACATCATACGCCTCCATACCGGGTATAGTACGGTCACTAGTTAGTTTTTCTCACCGTCACTAACCATTTGCACTAAACTGTCTGAGTAAATAGTAAGGAATACTAAAGCGAAAGTAGAAGGGGAGCCGATAAAGCCCGGGCGATAGATAAATGTTACTTCACTTATCACCGTAGTATCGGGTTGTCGTATCCATCTTGCTATCAGCACAGCAATCATCTCTTTCTTTCAACCCAGCCCAGCCCAGATACCTTCTATTTTTCCTGACTCGGTATGTAATCGGTATGCATATCCGATGTCACACAGTATCTAATACTTGTTGTATACTGTAAGTACTACTTAGTATTGTCTGCCATTCAGCTCGTCCCCTTAATGCCATCTTCCTCTTTGTAACTAAGTAACCAGTATAGTAGTTACCTACTCCGTAGTACTTACTCAACCAAGTAAGTTATCTTAGATCCGATCGGGCTCACCACAAAAGCCGGCCAGCGCTCTTGGAGTTAGCAGATTGGCCGGTGCCTTAGCCAGTTGCCACATTCTGGACTTGTTCGATTCAGCTTTGAACTTCCCATGGATGACTCGCCATCCCTCATGGGCCTGCCAGCACATCTGATAGGACCATCAGGCACTCCGGCCCTCCTCCCCGAAACTTGCCCACTTGCCTCCTCACCGTGGGTCTTTTACAAAACATGGAACGAAAAAAAACACAGCCATTATCGCCGCTGCTGTTATTATCTGCTGTGCCTTTTTTTTGTTAGCTCCGTATATATACTTATTATTACTATTTTTTATTACATACATACTTTTACAGTATCATCATCACCCATCCACACTCACTCATACACTTATACACTCACACATCCTGCTGGTCACTGGTTTACCTTCATCCACCTGCTCTCTCCCTAGTCAAAACTAAGAATACGAGATGCGACCTCACATCTTTTTGCGGGGATGTGTGGCGGAGGACTAACCAGTCAGGCGACGGATCCTGGATGTGGGGGAATCCATCATCCACGCAAGGGGAGCTCTGGCCTCCTCAACTACAGAGTAACGATCGACTCTGTCTTTCCCGCTGCACACCTGATTCTCCAGCAATGAATTTATTGCCTACTCTCTGGCCTGGAGAAGGTGGGCTGAAGCCAAGTTCTCCTGATCGCTACTGATCGATAAATACCACTTCAAACCGTTTTACCAGTAACCCAGGTCCGACTGCGTCTGCTATCTAGATAACCCCCTGGGGTTTTCGCTGCATCAGCACAAGTAGACTGATCTTCATCCTCAAAGACTTTTGAAAATAACTTTTTCCAGTGATACCATACTAACACTATCCCTCATTCTAAGATATACTCCAACCGTAAGGGTCCGACTCTGTAGGACGAGAGGTACCCTTGAATACATGTAATACAATGATGCCATACGGCCATATCTCCAACTGCTTTCCCCAATGCCCTTCAACCCTGCTCCTAGGACTCACCGCTGATTGCTGGTGGTAATCTGACCCCGTTCAACTGTTCCAGAAAGAATCGTATATGTGGACGCCGCGGGGACCTCGCTCTACCCGACTCAATCACGGCTTTCCAGCTTGCTTGGCTGGTCCAGGGGCCTCTTTGCCTCTTTGTCCGTGTCCATCATGCTGCTTGGAGCTTGACATCTTTCCGCTGAATAGATACATTCCACCTTCGGTCATGTCCGTTGGTGCACTCCTGTTCTTATGGGGCGCATTCCCTACGCCTTCGAAAGGGGGCAGAAACCCATGTGCATTAACATTCTGCGAGACAGCCAAGGCAGCCGTTTTCTGAAAAGCTAGACCACGGTCCTTGTTAAAATACTGCGTCAGAAGCTGGGGATACTGCTGTCTCATTTCCTCCACGCTGGTCTGCCTCATCGGGTCAGTCGGGTTTATCAACGTTGGGGGGCTGCGTGGCTTGTATATCGGTGGTCCTCCTGGCTGGCCCAAATTCTGCCCTCGAGAACGTTGAGGACCTGGTAAAAAGGCTTCATTCGACACATGGGGATGCTCAAGTGGACCACGGGGTCTGCTGCGCAACATCATCAGCTTGCTTGCCTATGCTCGGAGATTCTTACTACCTTTCGACCATCTCTCGATTCGCCCGTCTTTCTTTGATCTTCCGTAGCTTCTTGTCACGTCGACGCCTGCAAACTTAGTATACTCCAGGATTATGCCCTTCCAAGGCGGACAGTACTTACTCTCCTTGATGAACGGTAGCCCATGAGTCCGTCGTTGACACATACGACGATATAGATTGACGGTCATCACCCTCTTCCATCTCTTTCGCACCCATGTATGGGCCCATTGCGCTGTGCAGTCCAGGCCTTCGCAGCTCCTTCCCGGGCTTCCAGGCCTTGGTTGAGTGTCGCAGCAGAGGTGCATGAGCTTCATGCTTGTCTGATAGTCCCTTGACGGCACCCGCCTCACTTTCCGCGCGATTCTTGCGGTTGTGCTTAGCAGGCACGGCTGACAGCAACCCGCGCGGCTCATGAAGTTCATCTCGCCTTTGTTTAATCAATTTGGAAGTAGCGGCTGATAGTTCCCGAAGAAGCCCATCGAGTGGTTCGCCTCGGCGAGTGGCCTCCTCAATTTGATGATGCACCTTTTCAACGTCCAAAGCGGTTATCTTCGTAGGTGTTTTCCATCCAGCAGTTCCGTCAGTAGTTCTCGATTTGGCCTCGCCATGTGTCTGGACCTGTTTGTCTGACCTCTTGGGTTCGATCCGTGTCTCAACTCCTCGTGCGGCATGCGAAAAGCTAGCATCCTTGATTGAGTTATGGTTTGGACGTACCTCTGTTGAGCCGATTGTCGCATTGTATGGGTAGGTATCGGATACAGCATGTAGTGGCATTGATGCGTTAACTGTCTCATTGAGGGAGAGCGACTGCGAAAGGGCGTTTGCTAGTGGCAGCATCGAAAAAGCTGGAAGCGCAGAAGCGGAGCTGGGTGTGCACAGCGAAGGTCCCATTAGAGATGGACTACCTGTGTGGCCGCTGGCGACATACATTGAAGCGACGTTCGAGGGATGTTGCCTGATTGGCATCGTTGTGTTCAATCTTCCAGAAACCCATTCGAGATGTTCCCTGTATATCCTAACCGCATCCAGTTCTCTCACCAAACTCATTCGCTGATCAACTAGAATCTTTTTGGCACTTGGGTCGAGATCCCAACTGTGCACAGCCATATACCTATCAATACCGGATAGCTTACTGGTAAGAGACTCATGCTCCTTTGCAGCATCTTCCAGAGACTTCTGGTACGTCGGTGTTTGAGGAGTGCTAACCATCATTGGTTGATTAAGAGCTGGGACTTGTCCACCTGCATATTGATGCCATTGAGGGCCCAGAGAAGGGCAAAGAGAGTCATAGGTAGGTGGAAGCTGACCAAGAAATGAGGTCGCCCTGCCGCTACTTGTATTGCTTTCCGCGGAAAAGTCAGAAGTCGAGGTAACAGTGGGATATGGCTGGACTGCTGGCATGGAAGGAATTACGGGGCCTTGAGTACCCAGGGTAGGATACATGTTTGAAGCCCACGATAATGGACCATCTCCAAAGGCATACATAGGGTAGTCCGAGGCCGCTGGTATAACTTCTGGGGCTGTTAAGGCGATTTGAGGCATTGGTGGGTCACTCATGGCCCATGGAAGACTGGGTTGGGAGAACAGCCCTGTGGCAGCTGCCGTAGACAGAAGAGTCGGTGCTTGTCCATAGTTTGAGAAGTGCTGGTCAATTGCACTACCGCTTTGAGGCAATATGGTACGTATATCGTCGTGACTTTCAGCAGGCTGCGGTGCAGCTATAGAAATATTAACACTCGCGTTGTTATCTTGCAACAGCACATGTTTATTTTCGCGTTTGATTTTAGTGTCATCTCGCAACGAAGGCTTAGATATCTTCTGATCACTGGCTCTTGCACTTATGTTGCGCACCGGCTGCTTCGCCTTGGGGGTAGGGGACTGTGGTTCCATTGGAACGATTCGGCCTCCAGCAGTGACACGCTGGTGCTTCGGGGATGTATGCTCCTTTAGAAACTGAACAAATCCGGCATCGGCGTGTGCGCGGATGCTCTGTGGAGGGTTACTTGGCTGCCGAGAGGGATAAATTACACCGTGCTCTGGAACTGAAAGAGTTCGTTCGCTCTGGCGTGACAAGTTTGAGGCATTCCTTGACCGGTTGACTGGCTGCTCCGACAAGACACTCGTACTGGTTTTGCGTTGTCGAAGGACGTTATCTAGTGATGAAGAGACTTCTGTGTCAGCAAAATATCCTTCTTCGTTTCCAGCATTCACTAATTAGATAAGAAAAAGAAAGACTTACTTCCAACGGCCTGCTCAGTAAATTTGCTGAAATCTATCCGTCCGTTGTGGCTGAGTGCCAGCAAAGTGGGAATGTCATACTTGACCATGGCTGTTCCTAGTGGATACAACACACCGGTGGATGCAAAATAGGAAAAACGAGCAAGCAGCTAGTGGCTCTGGGTGAAAGGCTTGAAAGAAAGGGATAGAAGATTCGGACTCTGTCTCTTGTTTAAACAGCGTGCTACAATGAAGAATTGACTGTATCGGAAGTGCTGATAGGAATATCTTCATGCACGAACTAGGAAAGTGCGCACGCGACTTGGGACGTATTGCTCCTGCCCTTGGGATAAGCCGGAAGGAAAAAGAGGAGGAGCCAGTAACCTAGTCAGTCTAGGCACTGGCGCGCCGAAAGTAACTCAGTGCGAGTCTCATGAAGTTTGTTTTGCATGTACCAGCTACATTGCCTAATCGAGTGCAGTGGATCACTGGTTGAAATACATACATAGCTGGGTGGACCGTAAATTGCAGTGATGGAGTCGAACCGCCCAATCAGTTGCTGTGGTATATTTTGCAGGAGGTTTGCAGGAGGAATCATCAAGAAGAGATAGCTCTGGCAGCCAGAAGTCCAGAGTGGTGATGGTGATGGCCAACATATTCTGTTGAATGATAGAGACATAGACGCTTGAAGCAGCGCAGCAAGAGCGATACCACAATAAAGCAAAAAAGCATCCCACCGTCTCGAACTTACAGCGAGGAAGCATAACTTGTGTCAAACAAGGCTCCAGTAGGTAGTAACCGGTCCTATGGTGTTTCTGTATGATAAAATGATAAGTTGACGATCTCTAGAAGCTCATCAAGAAATGCTACCCATTGGTAGCAGAAGTAAATGGGATGCTTAATGCGATGGCGCAGGGTGTACGTTGCGTCGGTAGGATTGGCCCTTGTACGTACTATCTACTAAGTATTTAACTGTATTACTAAATTGATGTGTACTTGCGTTGCGGAGAGATAATGCTATATATTATATTCCAGAAATCCCATTATGTTTATTCAAATATCTACACCATCGGTCCTCGAATATCTAATATGATTGTGTAGGACACCAGTATCGTTAACACTTGCCGTACCCCAAAGCCACAACCCTGATGACTCGCTGTTCTAGCATAGCTTATCAGCAACGAACGTGCCAGGTCTCACTCAAGATCGAGTCTATTGCATCATGTAGCAACAGGCGAAATTGATCGCAGAGCTTGCAAATGACTCAAGAATATATGTGCGCGCCACCGAAACATGGCAGAAAGCCGCAAGTTCCAGGGCTCCCACGATGGAAACATGCACAAGGTAGAACACCTGCTGCCTGGACTTGGCAGAAGTCGGTTTCAACCAGCGTACCCAGCGAGGCATGGCTGCCGGACGAGCAAAGAGAGCGACCGCGCCCACCATGGTGGCAGCAGCGATACCCCACTGGACATCAGAATCCCAGATACGCTTCGCAAAGAGCGAGCCGAAATCAGGGTGGCTCGACTGCAGGAAGAAAGAATCGTACATGACAGCGTGGGCGATGAGCAGCGGCGCAAGAACAATCCGACCAAATAGACGATGGTAGGCGTTGATGGTCGGCTGCGGAACGGATGTGATAACCGACACGACGGACGGTGATCCTGGTGATGGACTCATGTACAGGGCCGGTGACATGAGCACCTGCAAGGGGAGCTGGGAGAGGCTGACATGGGCTAGAGCTTTGGTAAAGTGGAGATAATCTGTTTATATCAACAATGGCTTAGCTTTCGTCTCCACGATGTGGGTGATTTAAGAATATGAGACACAGGATTGTTGTAGTTCGCGGGAGCTTAGATGAACACAAAGTGTAGATTCTGGCAAATCGGAGCCCAGACAAATGTAATCCTATGCCCCAAACTCGACCATCTCGGGTACTAGTAGTATCGGGAAATATCATAGAAAATATTGACCCACCTTCACCAGAATTCCAGATGCAAAGACTCAGCAGCCAGCCAAGCCAGATGAGACAGACGATGTATTGTCTTCGAGTCTCCATCCAGCCAGCAACTGGGGGCGTATCCAACCATGATTTCTCCAGGTTCTTTCGCCGCGAGCGCCTCTCGGTTGGCCTTTCGGTGCCAGGGGCTTCGCCAAAGGACTTCTTATATACTCGAATCAGAACAAGAGCAGCCAACACCGAGCACTGCGCGTAGAATCCACGTAAATCCAGAAGCTCCCGACGTTGCTGCTTCTCAGCGTCTGTGAGAGACGTGAAATGCCACGGCCAAGAAAACGACATTGTAATCACGGCTGCGGACAAGTAAACAACAAGGTTAAGAAATGAGGCGTCTAGCAACGTCAATGGCGGTTTAGAGATATTGAGCAACCTCTCAGACTCAGGAACCACACGTGGACTGAAGATTAAATAGACGGATGCCTGGCTTACACCGACGGCTTTACGGAAGTAGCGCATGCTAGGCCCTCGGGATCACATGATACTGAATGAGATCTACCAAGTTGTTTGCTGCTTCTAATCAGCGATTCTCATGAAGTAGCACTTGCGTGCTACACATTTGCGATTACATTTTCGGGAAACATAAGAGAAAAATTTTTGCAGGAGGGTTGATCGTGGACCAAAAGAATCTACATTTAGAACGCCATGAGCATTTCGTACCAGTCAGACGCTCTGACTATTTCTAAGTTTGACAAAACTGAATTCCACCCAAATTAGTGCGAGTGCCGTTGATATTATTCCCACTCACACCCAAGGTGCTTTGCATCAACAAGCAGGTGCTGGCCTACGCCGAGTTGGGAAAGTAGCCTACGGTGAAGTCTGCATGACTTCCTCGTGGCCGCCTGCGGCAGTCGTTGCGAAGTACCGAACATCCACGTCTTCGTCCTCCTGCAGCTTCTCCAAGCTGGGGAGGATTCTTTGCTGGATGAGGTCCTGACCCCGCGGGGATGGCGTGGCAGTTTTACCTACCTTCTCCAGGTCTGTGAGGGTTCCCTCTGTAGGGAGGCGACGCAGGGTATCGATCAGCACGGCATAAGACTTGGCCACATTGAAACGGATGTTAGGGATCTCATCCGAGACAAGTCGATCCAAGATGGGGAGAATCGAGTTCTCGATGATGTCCAGCGAAACAACGGGTGCGAGAGTCTATATAACGTTAGTAAGGCAACGTCTGTAGGGACGGTTAATCAACATACGGAAATGGCAAAGCACGTTGTCATTCTGTAAAGGTAGTTGGTGTGTTGACCCATCCCCATCACCTTGGGGATGATAGAGCCCTTAGCCCAGTCGACACCAAACACTTCCGTCAGCTTCCTCAAATTTTGAGTAGCAGCCTCGCGAATAGAGAAAACTGTATCACCGAGCCAGCCCATGCAAAGCTCGCTAAGCTGTTCGTCGAAGAACTTGACTCCCAATTGGCTTGCAAGCAGGGGAATGTATTCGATGATTGCGAGACGCACTCTCCATTGCTTGTCTTCGGCCAGCTGGACAATAGCCGGGAGAAGTGACTGTGAGAGGAGATCAATGCCGATAACTATAACAATTAGATTATGTATTCTTAATAATGAACGCGAGTGGTTCGTCTCACCTTTGTTAACCAATTCCAGCTTGGAGATGATATGAAGGCGGACATCGGGGAACTCGTCCTTGAGCATCTGCAAAAACATCGGGAGGAGGTGCGCAATAGTCCTGAACATGACTTGTAAGTAAGCTGGTTAAACGGCGTCTGCGAATCGATGGTACTGACTCCTCCTTTCCGAGTATCGGTGCAAGACCGCTGATCTGAGTACCAAGCGCGGCGCGCACATGCTGAGATGGATCAGAGACAAGATCTTCCACGCTAGTCATGATTTCGTTGAGTAATGTGTCTCGGTCAATCAGATTGCAGAAGCCTAACGCCGGTTAGCCATTGTAAGAGCCTAAAGTAAGCGAGAATCATACCTGGGATCTGTCCAGCAATGGCAGTACGGACTTCGGCTTCGGTGTCCTTCAGAAGCTTGACAAAAGAGGGAACCATATCACGAGTTACGACCTCTTCGTGCACAGCTTTAGCGATCTACCAACGAGGTCAGAAAGACACAACACACGGCGGAAGGAGCATCGTCAGGACAGAAGATACCTTCTCATATCTATCAGCAACCATGTACCTGACTCTCCAACTCTTATCCTCGAACAGGTTGCGCAAGGAGGTCAAAAGGACACCATGGCTGGGCTGCTGCTCCTTGGGGATCTCTTCCGCGATCGAGATGAGAACATCCACTGTAAGCAAGCGGACACTGTCCTGCTCGTCTGTTGCAAGGTGCTGAAACAGGGGTATCATCTCTTCGATAACGATTTGGGTATTCAATTCTTTGATAAACTTCGCCAAGTTGTTGCCCGACTGTCTCCTCACCATCGGTGTGTCATCATGTACGAGGCCTCCATAGTATTGCCGAAGGGTCTGCTGTGATGAGGGAGAAGCCTTCCTATAGGGAACACAGTACAGGCCGGTCGCGGAAACCTTCGAGGTGAACCAGTCGGCTTTCGACAGGCGTAGAACCATCGGGATGAAATTCTCTTCGATCTGCTTCTCGGACAACTGCTCGCCGATCTTATTGAGGGATTCCACAGCCTGAAACAATGTCAGCACAAAGGGAGAGTACCACAAAAGAACGGTTGCGGCTCTCTAACCTTCTCTCTGACCAGAGGCTCTTCAATAGCGGCCAAGTTCTCGAGCGGAGAGAGGAGTACATGCCCGTATTCCGGACCCCCGACATACTCTATGAAATTACCCAGCTCTTCACTCAGTGCAGTCAAAACCTCATCTTCATCCTCGACGGAATCTATGGCGCAAGAGTTAGGGGACACATTTTGACCAGAAAGCTATCCTTCTTGCGTTGACGGTACTAACCATCAAGGAAAGGGATAAGTTCTTCCCGGGTCCGCTCGGGCCCTAAGGCCAAAGCAATAGTAGACAGACGGTGGATGGCATTGAGGCGGAGGAGTACATCGTCATGCTGTGACATTCTCAGGATCAGGACTGCCGATGTTCGTGCGTCAGGGATAGGATGATCACGAGGGCAACTATACCTTCAACTCATCAATAAGGACGGCGATAGGGTAAAGCTCGTCGTTCTCTCCTTGGCCCTCCATTGCGAAAATGATGTATGAGTGTGAGGTTGAATGTTAGGGAAATACGCAGAGAGGCAAGGATGTGACCGGTCCAAGTCCTCGTTCAGGCTACGATCCGACCCGCTCGCACGCGAACACGACGAATATTTCCTAGGAAGAAAGGCAATCCGGCAAAAGGGGGCGGGGATATCGTGAAGAGGAAGGAGGATGCTAAGAACCTATACAGAGGTGAAAAGGTATCGAGTTAGCGGGGGGGAAGTGTGGTGGGAGGGAGAGGGAGATAGTAGAGGGTGAGTTGAGAACCCCGGAGCGAGGTTTCGTGGGGTTTGGGCCGCCGCAGGACACTTGAGCAACAACAGCAGCAGCAAGAACATCAGTATCATCATACCTCGACAATTGGACCGGGACCAAACAGGGAATATAGTCCAATCTCAGATAATCGTAAAAGATATAAGGCCCCCGTATATGATGCGACAGGGGTTAGAATGGAAGACTTGTGAGCGGTGATATCAAGCTAATCCGTGGAGGGGGGGGAATTGCGAAGGTGACGAGATGGGCTTGCTGGAGAGGTTGCTTTGGACTTGTTGGAGGCCGGACTGTGGCTGGTGAAGGGGAGAGCGCAAGCAGGCGGTGTACTGTCCCGTACGGAAGTCCGAGTCCGGTGAGGGTCGAACCTCCAAGCAAGAAAAAAAGGAGGGGTGATGGCCTTGTGGCGGTGCGGTTTCAGTGGCTTTGCCCGCCGCCCTCACAGAGGGTCAAGCCCCAACGGGGAACAAAAGACTTTATGACTCCGACTAGACTAACTGTAGAGTTACCCAAACGGTGGCATACTGTCCGATTGAAGCCCAGCGCTCTTGTTGCCCGTCCTCTTTCCCCCCCCGCTGATTACGTGCGGTTGACCTCGTGGTGGGACTTACACAGACTATCCTTCTCCTCAGGCAGTCTGTTGGTTTTCTTCTCCCTCTTAACTTTTCTTGTCGCCCTGTCTTAAACCTCCCCCGCTCATCACCATGCCTACCATCTCCGTTGACAAGGAGGCGCTTTTCAAGGCGCTCGGTCGGGAGTATGCGCAATTTGTTCCCTTATATTCCCTTACTTCATACTGACCAACTTTCCTAGTTATACCACCGAGGAGTTCGACGAGCTGTGCTTCGAATTCGGTACGTCCGACATTCTGAACCGGGATTGGCGGGGCAATGCGCTAACTGCTACTTTACCACAGGAATTGAACTCGATGAAGACGTAAATTCTCCTCCGACCGTTCTCGCCTCTTGAGAGTCACAATATTAACTCAAATCCAGACCACCAACTCGGACAGACCGATCGTGAACGGCAAGCAGGAACCCCCGCAGCTCAAGATCGAGATCCCCGCCAACCGGTACGCACCCGCGATAACTCTAATGATCCAAAATTCACATACTGAGAGATATCTAGATATGACCTGCTGTGCTTTGAGGGTATCGCCCTCATGCTCAACATCTTCCTGGGCCGTCAGCCTCTCCCCAACTACAAGCTGGTCGAGCCTGCCAATGGTGAACTCCAGACCATCATCGTCAAGGAGGACGTATGTCACGACCGGAAATCTGGCTTAACATGAGTGAAACTAATATGTGAGCGTAGACTATGAAGATCCGTCCCCTCGTCTCCGGTGCCATTCTCCGCAATATCAAGTTCGACCAAGCGCGTTACGAATCCTTCATCGCCCTGCAAGACAAGCTCCACCAGAACCTCGCCAGGCAAAGAACCCTTGTTTCCATCGGTACCCACGATCTGGACACCATCCAGGGCCCTTTCACATACGAGGCCCTTCCCCCGAAGGATATCAAGTTCGTCCCTCTCAACCAGACGAAAGAAATGAACGGCGAGGAGTTGATGGCTTTCTACGAGGTATGGCCCACAGGAATCTGATGAGACGAATAAGCTCGGTGCTTACTATGTAACAGAAAGACAAGCACCTGGGCAAGTACCTTCACATCATCCGCGACTCCCCCGTCTACCCCGTGATCTACGACTCCAAGAGAACCGTCTGCTCTCTCCCTCCTATCATCAACGGCGATCACTCCAAGATTACCCTGGACACCAAGAACGTCTTCATCGAGATCACTGCACTTGACAAGACGAAGGTTGAGATTGTTAACCGGATCATTGTGTCCATGTTCTCTCAATACACCTCCGAGCCTTTCACGTAAGCCCGCTTCCTCTCGGTTTTAATATTAAACCCCTGCTCACTGGACGAATAGGATTGAGCCTGTTAAGGTGATCTCCGATCACAATAACGAGACTAGAGTCGTCCCCGACATTGCGCCCCGTACGACTCAGGCCGAGGTCTCCTACCTCAACCAGTGCTGCGGCCTGGAGCTCTCCCCCGAAGAGATTTGCACTCTCCTGAAGAAGATGGCTTACGATGCGAAGCCCTCTACCGCTTCCAAGGATCTGATTGATGTGTTTATCCCTCCGACGAGAGCCGACGTTCTCCACCAAGCCGACATCATGGAGGATGTCGCCATCGCTTATGGCTTCAACAACCTTCCCCGGTCTTTCCCCAGCAAGTCCGGTACCATTGCTCAACCCCTCCCCATCAACAAGCTTACCGATATTGTGCGCATGGAGGCTGCCATGGCCGGCTGGTCTGAGGTGCTGCCCCTGATCCTTTGCTCGCACGACGAGAACTTCGCTTGGCTCAACCGCAAGGACGACGGAAACACCGCCGTCAAGCTGGCCAACCCCAAGACCACTGAGTTCCAGGTTGTCCGCACAAGCCTGCTGCCCGGTCTGCTCAAGACCATCCGTGAGAACAAGCATCACGCCGTGCCCATGAAGGTCTTCGAAGTCAGCGATGTCGCTTTCAAGGACCTGTCTCTGGAGCGTAAGAGTCGTAACGAGAGGCACTTCGCTGCTGCCTGGTACGGCAAGACGAGTGGTTTCGAGGTTGTCCACGGTCTCCTGGACCGTGTCATGGCCATGCTCAAGAGCGCTTTTATCACTGGCGAGGAGGGCCTTGAGAACTCCGCCATGGCTGACTCTCAGTACTGGATTGAGGAGCTTGACGGTAAGTCAGAAGCAAATAGACATCCCGAGATATACAGGTCACTAACTAGACGCCTTAGAACCCACCTACTTCCCCGGACACGCCGCCTCCGTCCACGTGCGCATAGCTGGCAAGGAGCACGTCATCGGTGCCTTCGGTATCCTGCACCCGACGGTGTTGGAGAACTACGAGTTGAAGTACCCCGTCAGCACTCTGGAGATCAACGTCGAAGCTTTCTTGTAAGCGACGGCGTGAGGTCAATGCAAAGTCATGCGTAGACGATAGATGCTACATAGAAAAATAGCTGATGCCATGATTGATTTATTTTATTGTTATTTCTTGATGTCATCGTCACCAGGAACGAGAATTGTCAGAAGCCAAAAGTAGTCTATCACAGTTTAGTGTGTTCAATAATACTCATAATAAATATTACAGCAGGTGTCAAAACTTTGCCATCACTCCATCGGCTCAGCTGCAGTAAATCTTAGCAGTACAGTAGGAGTACTATATCTTCCCTGGTCTGGTAATAGTACTAAATTCAAGCCCATTGAACCTCATACTAACTCTTCCTACTGTAGGACTACAGTAGTAACTTCTTATAGTAGTACTAGGCTCATGGGGCAACTTAAAACAAACAAGATGTACTTAGTTCAGCTAGTACTAACCGATAATATATATACATAAACCATAGTATGTAGGCAACCAACTACGTATACCAATAGCAAGACTACACAATCCTACGAAAGAACAGACACAAATTCAATACCAGCAGACCAAACAATCTCTTTTCCCCACGTGCCTAGGTACTAGTACTACTTTAATATTCCAGGTCCTACCCAGACCCAGCCTATGACGTAAGCCAATGAGAATAGGAAGAACAAACCAACTCATCAACCTTTCCATCTTCTCATTCCCATTTCCGCCTAGAGTCTCCACTAGAAAGAAAAAAATACAACCACAGAAGGGCGTCTCGCAACTATCCTTCCCCCATCATTCATGATAGGAAGAGAGAGAGAGAGCCGGGAGTTGAATAAACAGCTTAGAGGTCATCAAAGTAGTTGTTTATTTGGATGCGTCATAGGTAAGAGATATAGAGAAAGAGGTTTCGAGTTAGGTTAGGTTAGGTTAGGTTAATGGGCGGGACAGGGAGAGAGACTAGGTAATGAAGATGATATTCGAGAACAGGGAAGAAGAGAAGCAGGGCCTAATGGAGAAGAAAAAAAAAAAAACCAAATGAAATTTCTTTTGTTTGGGATATGATTTTTTTTTTCTTTACTCCTGGGCGTAAGCCTCGGCACCGGCACCCTCCTGGGCCTCGGTGGCCTGCTGCTCGGCCAGACGCTGCTGCTCAGCGGCCTGCTGAGCGGCAAGAGCCTTGGCGCCGTAGTCCTGGCTCATGGGCTGCAGGACGGGCTGCTCCTCCTTGGGCTCGATGATGGTGACGGCATCGGGGAGAGTCTTCTGGGGACCGGCCTTGCCCTCGGGGTCGGAACCGCGCATGATCTTGACCTTGATACCGAGGACACCCTGGCGGAGGAGAACGTGGCGGGTGGCGCTGTCGATGAATTCCTTGGCGGGCTGACCGGAGTGGATCATGAAACCGTCCTATTTGGAAGAATAATTGTTAGTTTTGCTGGTACTTTATGTCTTGCATATGATAGAGTGGTTCTTCGAATGGTAGGTGTATCTTCGGTTCGGTCCTTGCAGTTGCTTCGTTTTCGCAGATCGTAGTTGGTAATGTTGTCGTTGGATATGCGCAAATTCCACCACTGCTTCGGGACCGATCCGACCATTCGAGAAATGAAAATCAATCGCTGTTGATAGACGTACAGTGAACTTCATGGACTTGGCACGGGCAGCACGGAGCTTTCCGGAGACGACAACCTCGCAACCCTTGGCACCGCTCTCCATGATGAAACGGAGGACACCGTAGCAGGCACGGCGGACGGCCAAACCGTTGAGGAGCTTGTAGCGGAGGGACTCGCACTGAGCGACGGCGGAGAGACCGCGGTTCTGGACCTTGGCGGCATAGAGGGAAACGGAGTTCTCGGGGAACTTGAAGCGCTTCTGGATGAGGGAGGTGAGCTCGCGGATGCGGCGGCCCTGCTCACCGAGAACCTCCTGGGTGTGGGTGGCACGGATGACTGTAAAGAAAGAGAGCATCCGTTAGCAACTGGCACATATATTCCATCTTCTTTTGCATATAAAAAATCGTCTCAAATCCCCAGTAGTTTCCCGTTGTTGGTTCACAGATTCCAGGCCGTATTCCGATAATTGTTTTCCTTTTCCTCCTCCCGGATGAACCATTCATTCGTCCCATATCGGTTCTTCATGTCTCCAAATCCCGGCCTTTTCCAACACAACACATAGGGTCTGGAATCAAATGCAAAATGAAATATCGGGCGGACGTACTGATGTCGGTGACGGTGGGAGTGACACGGACTTCGACGCCGGAGTATCCCTCCTCAGCCAGCTCGCGCTGGAAGAACTCGTTCAGCTCGGCATAGAAGACACCGTCGGCGACGAACTTGCGGCGCTTCGAAATAGCTCCCTGGACAGCAGCCATGATTGCGTTTCTGTTTTATTGAATTGGCGAAGAAACGGCCGAGGGCGTAGGTTGGGGGTGTGTCGTGCGAGGGCGAAATGGGCGGCGGCGGTCAAGTCAGTTTTGAGAGAGCCGGCGTTAGTGGGCAGTTTTTGCCTTTAGGGCTTCTGCTGGCCCTTCTGGGCTAGGGCTCAACCTCGCTTGCTGTTCGGCGGGCACCTTCCCGCTTTGGGCCGCCAAGCCCCTTAGTCTACAATCCCGCTTTCTGCCTCAGATTTCAGGGTTTCAGGCATTAACTCTGATTGTTTTCTAGTTCTAGTTACAGTAGCTATGGACCTCAATCCAAGATCACAAACTGGAACTAACACTCAAAGCCCATATCCCGGTTCCAGCATCTGTATGCATTCTGCTGGTGCCCGCTCTTTTGTATTCATTGAATCATAATCTTCTCTCTGTTCCTCTGTCTGACTGTAAACTGTACTCTACTTCCCCGGAGATGCAACGTCCTAAGCATGCACTAGATCCACAAGCACACGTCGCAGAGATGATACGATATTTCTTGCTTGAACCAGGCATACCCAGATCGCTCACCATGATCCACTACCTTGTAACCACATCATAACAGCTTTCGTTGCGTGGGCTATTGCATCTCGACTTCCATCCGATTCAAGCTCTTAGGATCCTGCCCGTCCTCTTTGCTCTTAGGGAAGGCGAGATTCGAGATTCCCGCAGTTACTGCCGCCATTCCAGTGGAGGCTGCACTCAAAGTATCTTTCCCAGACGATCCAGCGCCGAGAGAATGATTAGCGGTTTCAATTCCGGTCAACACTGGTGATGGCTGAGTACTAGTCGCATCACGCCCAATGGGTGGCCTAGAACCAGAGGACCGCACGCCGTTCATCTCCGCATCGGTGCGACCAAACGACTCACTCCACCATCTGACCTCGTTGATACGGGGGAAGATCAGTCGCTCCTGTCCACGCTTGTGGTCGTCGATCTGAGGTTCGTACTGTGGATTGGTAAACTGCTCCCTCCGCGCCAGGAAGTAGTCCCACACGCTCCGAGTCCGTTCCTTCGCGTTCCAATCTGCGCGTTCTTTCTCACTGTTGAAAAGAAAGGTTCCAAATTGGCATGAGTAGAGGTGGTACAAAAGACGGCGCAGGAACCGCTCGTTGAATTCGAATCGGGTAGGATATTGGTATAGCAACTGATACGTTGCATCAAGGAACTGATGGAAGACTGGACTCGTCTCCTTCACCTTGGTAACCTCCTTTTCGGCGGCGGCGGTTCGGGGTATAGCATTGTTAGGCTTCTTCAGATTTTCTGCGTCGTAGCTTTGCATCTCCCCATCTGATTCACCAATTGCGTCGCGGCTGTTGTTATCTCTGTTAAAGAATCCTTTGGCGCTTAAGAACGCATTCTCAAGAGCTCTGCCTGCACCACCGCCTTCGCCAAACCCACGGTTGGAATCACCCCCAATTCGCTCGTTCTCGATTTGGAACCACTTCTCACTGTTCAGATGTCCTGATCTGTGTCGGAACATGTGACCGAAGGAAAGCCAATCTTTCTCCACCAGTACCATAAAGCCTTCCATCGTCCTATAGTAAGGATCAAGGCAGATCTGGCTCAGTGCACTCAACTGACTCGTACGATCCCATCCATCGGAACAGTGAATCAAGACGTGCGAATGCTGGAGACCAACCTGCCGAGCGATCAACCGAGCACCGTCTAGAATTCCGGAAATGTGCTTTAGCCATCCACTCCGTGTAAGTTGGTCTTTATTAGGACCCAATGGGGTTACATCTGAATCCTTGAGCGCATCAATCACCTTGCTTAATGAGTCTCTCATCACATGGATATTATCAATTCCAAGGTAAGCCTTGGTGGCAAATTTGTAGTTGTCCATGTTCTCCGATCCAAGTCCAACAGCTTGCATGGCGAAGGCATTGACCGTGGGACGAGCATCAACAATGAGATTGTGCTGCTGGGCACCATAAACTTGGGCTTTCCCCTCCGGATTCTCGCGGACAGGGCTCAACAACTCATCTTCCAAGTCATCAGGGACAGTCAGATCAGCCAGCATATGACTGCGTGAAGCGTTTCCTGGGGTCGAATTGGAGGAGTCCGAATCGAAGCCAGGCGGGGTGAAGCTTGCAAGAGGTCTCTCTGAGCGCGAGGTTGAAAAGATAGCCGCTAGCAACGCTTCGTCTTGAATGCTGCGATTTTGTCGCACACCGACAAGAGGCTGTGAGCTCCGTGTGATTGAGCAGTTGTTCACCGGATGAAGATATGTGAGAACCGGCACTCTCGCTCGGGACCGATACTTTCCAGCGTGATTAAGTGTATTGTCAGAAATGGCCGAGGGGACCGGTAGAAGAGCTGGATAAGTGGCAGAAAACTGGAAAGTCAGAGTCAACACAGCAATTCACACGGTAATTTGCGTGGAAATTTACCCCGTAGTCTGTATTCAGCTGAGAGATCCGCCATCCAGAACCAGCCTGATCGACGCCTTGTCTAGCCCATTCTTTGCTAGGATTGTACAGTTCCCAACCATTGAATTTCTGTTCAGGAGGGGGAGGGCGGTATGAGAAAGCGTACAGCTTATCAATGCGGCCCACTTTACAGGTCCAGCATTTGATGGTTTCGTAAACATCACGCGCCTTGCTCTCCGTGGTGAAATAGAAGCAGACAAAGGTGAAATCGCGGCACCGGAGACGAATGGAGGACGGCTGGCGGGATGCGGCGGGGGTGGGGCGGCAGGTGCACAAGGAGATTATGGGGTATGTGATCCAAAGCTCTTTAGGCCGACCAGAAGGGCCCGGAGCCTGAGACGCGTCGGTGGAGGAGGAAGGAGCAGGAGGAGGAGTGTGAGAGAAGATAATATGGTGAGGGGTGAGGTGGAGAGTGCCGACCACTTGCTCGCCTCGGCGCGCCAAGGTCACATCTTCAACCTGAAGCATCACAGAAGTCGTTAGTCGGGATATCTCATCGTAGTGCGCTTTACTGCTGGATTGAAGCACTCATATAACACTGACCTTAGCAACCCGTGTTCTCTCCATGCCTGGCCGGTTACTCGGTCTGCATCAGATTCATGACTGAACACACACCGATTGGGCACCACGGACTTGCAGCACGGTCGGCGACTACTGGAGCTGCAGACCCGTGAAACGAGAAAAAAAATAAACGAAAGAGGAGAGCGCAAGAAATCAGAACGGTTCACAATATGTAAATGGAGAGGAACGAGGCTTAGAAGTGAAAGATGACAGGCGACATTTTCAGCAGTAACAGCAGCACGGACACTCGGCCAAATGCGGAGCCCCTCGCTAGTCTAAACGGAAGTTGAACCATCCATCACTTCTCCAAAAAAAGCCTTAAAGCCAGACTCCAGTCTTCCAACTACGTCAGTCCCGCCCGGGGATCCTATGGTTTGGTCACTCCGGTTTCTCTTTATTCTGTAACCCCCATCACCATGTTTTCTGCCTCTGAATTCTGTTCTCTCCTGCACCCTGAAATCCCCGATTTCACTAGGAATTCTTACGTGGCACTCCATTCACTTCTACCCCCTGAAATCTCTGAGTCTAATGAATATTTCCCCTCATTAGGGCAGCTATTGCTTGTGAGGGGTTGCCATTTTGGGAAACTCATCTGATCTTCAGGGTCAAGTGCTGCCTCCCATAGCACCTCATCATCATCTTCTTCTACTCCTATCATGCTGCTGGCGGAACAATTGCTCTTCATCTGATCTATTGCAGTATTACTATTTGCCCTTGTTCTTTAATACCATTTCATACCACATCCAATCTGTTATTTTCATAGACATCCCTGTCACCTGACCAACAATATCTCATATAACATTTTTATTTTCGAACCAACTAAAAGAACATGCCAGAACTATACTGTCCTATACCGCCCAGGGACAAGGACATATACCGCTTTCGGCAGCAATTTGGAGCGAGTCTGGGATCTTTCTTTGTACTCGGTCCGCGTAATACTGCTGGCGAGTCAAATGAACTACAGTTACTCAAAACGTAGGTACAAGAAAACACATGACATCCTCCCCACATACATGGTTCCTCCCCTATAGGTACTAAACCGCAGTATGCCATGACCAGATCCATAGCATTCACCGGACTCGAGCAGACCAAACAGAAATGGGAATCCCACTGGCACTCTGCACTGACGGACAATGACCTTGCCTGGCTCAAGGACGTAGCGCACTGCCGAACCCTCCGCTTACCATTGAGCTTCTACTCCATCGGACCTGTATTCAGTCGGGGAACATCCTTCGAAGGGGATCCAGCAGAAGTGTACCACCAATGCTGGAGTACCGTGAAGCATCTCATCGAAAAATGTTGGTTCCACGGTATCGGCATCCTCATTGACTTCCAGGCCAGCGCCAGCGGTATAAACCTCTGTGCCAGTGCAAAAGATCGAACAATAGCCCGGGACTGCGTCGCTTTCCTTGCCCAAGAAATAACCTTTCACTCTATGTCCGGGGTAGTCGGACTTTCCGTATCCTCCGGATGCGAACCCGCCCCAGACATGTGCGAATGCTACGACGAGATCATCCAAATAGCCAATGCCATTGATGCGTCTTTGCCTGTATACATCAACGACAACCAGGCACAATGCAACAAACGGGTCTTCGAGGGTTGCGAGACCGACATTCCTCAATTCAGGAGCGACATCTCGAATGGTAAAGTCCAAATACCTAGTCAAATGACGCTACCCGAAACAGAAGTCCGAGAGAAAACCAACCAAGCCAGAGCCGAACGGTCACGATTCCAGGAGAAGGCTTTGTCGCAAGTCTCGGGGTCTTGGGGCTCGAATAAACGTCAAAGCTTCGTCCATGGCTGGAATTTGGGATACGATGATGCGTTGCGATTCTTTGGCGCTAGTGTTCAAGGTATCTTGGCACCGCGGAAAGGTGCGGACAAGATCTATGATACAGAGTTGTGGGTTCAGCAGCGCAAAAGGGATATAGACCCGGAGCAGCTGGAGGAGAATTCAGCGGCATGGGAGGATGGTCTTCGAAGAGGGATTAACGATTTCTACGACTTTATCGGAATTTAATTTTAAGAAGCAATTATCGGTCGATAATAGAAAGTAGTCTTCATATGTCTTTGATAAAGCGCAGTGAGTGATAGTGGAGATGTTACTACTATGCATCGACTCCTCAAGACCGCGGCGGAAATATATTTCGTGATCAAGACCAACGGTACTTCACCATCAGACATCAGGACTACTAGCAGCTACTATAAAATACACAAAATTGAAGTAGAGGGGCATAGTCTTCTCAATTACAAGTTATATCATACTGTACATACATCATCAATATAAAAATCTATTTATATAATCGAACACTGCTTCCCCGCCAGCCTAACTCAAATAGTATCATTCCAAACAGCCCCCAAGCGCCTCGCTCTATCCAACTCGAAAGCCAATGCGCAAGCAGTGTTATAGAACGTGTGGAACTCTTCCTTGGACGCAGCAGCATCCCGCGACACATTCTCGGAAGAAATATCAACGTTGGAATCAGCCGACGCAGAACCGTCTGTCATGTCCATGTTCAGGAACAAGTCCGTGGTACGGTACGGGTTGAACGGCCCGCTCTCGTAAAAAGCATAATTGAGCTGCTGGCCACGGAAATCGTACTTGTGAATACGAGTTCCCCGGATATCGCTGACGGGGAGGAAGATGTACTCTGCGGAGCTGTCGGCGGCGTCCCGGGGAGAGATGTCGCGGGGGAGAGTGACTTGTGTGAACGGAGGAAGAGGGAGTTCTCTGTCTGTTGTGGAGGTGCGGGAGAAGAGGCTCCGGAGGGATTCCTTGATGTTTGAGAGGGAGAAGGAGTCGCTGTCCTGGGACTGGGGAAGGAGCTCCCGGGTGAGTTTGCGGGTGAAGCGGAGGTCAAGTCCGTTCTCGGGGAGGAGGTAGTCGACGTTGCTTTCAGAGAGGATGAGTTTTGCGCTGCGCATGGAGAAGTCAGGGGTTGCATCTTCGGGTGTGCTGCTTGTTTTGGCAGTGACTTCTAGCTCGAGTTGGGGGAAGACGCTGGCATTAAGAGCTGACGGGACGAGTCGGAAGCGGTAGGCTTGTTGGTGCTCGTCCACTGGTTTAGGGGTGAGCGTGCGGAGAAATTGCGCTGCGCGAGGGATGTCGGTGGTGAAGGTCCTTGGGAGTGACATTCTGCCCAGCTGAGAAGCGTTGACCGAGCTCTCTTCGAAGAATGGCTTGCGCAGGAAGAGACATTTGCCGACTGCTGCCGTGATGGATTCATGGAAGTCGGCGCCAGTTTCAGAATGTGCCTGATGAGTGACGGATGATTTCTGTCGAAGTAGCTTGAAAAGCTCGTCGGATACCCGAGTTTGATGGTTATCGAACATTACCGTGTCTGAGGGCTTTACCTCGTCAGACTGCGTTGCTGGTGTGGCCCATCGGAACCACGCCTTTTGCCTCTCGAACCATGACGTGTTGTTCTCAGGATCAATGTCATGGACACTGGCTGGCTCAGTTGAGGGTAGGTATGTGCTGAACGGTACAGCAGGAGCAGTTCCACTGTAATAGGCAAGGTGCAGGGCCCTACGGGCATTATCTGCATCCTGTTTGTCTTCGGCAAGATAGTAGATTTGGCTTGGCGTATGTGGTGTATTTTGTTCGAATGCTACTCTATAGGTTTTGGTCACCCACGAGAGAAACTCTGGAGTGTAGATGCGGTTGTTGACTTTCGTCTTCGTTTCGTCAGGTGGCAATTCAATGCTTTCTTGTCGAACCCTGGCTATGGCATCGTGTACAATCTCACTGATTGATTCGCAGATACGTTGCATTCCTGTGATCCTCACAAGACCAAGCGAATGCGTAACATCAATCTTTGCGTCGTGCATGTTGGCCAATTCTTCGAAAGAGAAATGCTGCGAACTGAGGAGCAAAGACAGTATATGCGTCGGCAGCTGTATATCTAGTTGACCGACTTCATCAAGGACTCCGAGATGCCAGCAGTCACGGAGTATTCTTTCAGCCAGTAAAAATTTTCCCTTGAGACCTTGCGACGCTGCAACTCTATCGGCGACACCTTTTCGGGAAAGATAACTGCTTTCGAGAAACTCAGAGACTCCGGGCGTCCAGCATGTGGGCGTCGTCTCTGGTGTTCCGTCCCTGTCCAACTCATTCTCCTTCCATTCTATTATATAGTCCAATAACTGCCGGTAGGTAAATGACGCCTGGAATTCGTTTCGGAGCGCCGTCCAATCGGCAACGGGTAACTTGTGATGAGGTTCATAATCGAGACGGAAACTTTCGACACGAGTTTTGAGCAGCTCGCTATCAACAAATTGATCGTCATTGTCGATTTCCCTCAAAAAGAGAGGAAGGGCATTTTCGTCGGTGACCTCCTTCGGCTCATCCTTGGCTATGCGTAGTCGACGGCGTTGCCGGTCCTTGACCACTACGACCTCACCAGGATTTCCAAGCGAGCTCACAGAAATGGGTACTTTTTTACCCAGTCTCCGTTTGAGTCGGTGGTGCTGGAGACGGTTGTGGCCAGGGGTACGGCGCGAAGATACGTGTTGCGGCGGCGTCTCCTCGTGATTCGCATCAGTTTCGGTGGATTCGAACCGGATAGATACATTATGCCGGCGCAAGGAGGGAGGGAGTAAGCTTGCTCTGCATTCTGGGAGCAGCCGGCAGCCTAGAAGACTTGCTGCACTGTTGGAAGATCGAGACAGCATATGGACCACGAAACCAAATGCACCAGACCGGAGTTCAAGAAAAGCCCGGGATGGAAAGTTGAAGCTCAGATTGATGCAATCTGAACTACCCGCTAGTCCACAAGTGGATTAGCTCATAATGTGGACCCACCCCGAGCAGTTCCTCGATTATCGATATGGTTATCGGAGACTACGCTTACATGGGGCAGTTATCTACCCCAACATTCTGGTGCCATAAGTGAGAAAACAGACATATTGAAGAACAGAGGCACGAGTAAAAGTCATAGGGGTATTATCCAAGAGACTTCTTAACGCCACAAAGCACCATACTGAATCACTCCTTGTTCATGACCTCCCAACTTCGCAAATCCTCGCGCACATCGAACTCGGACAGTTCAAATTCCGAACTACGATTCTTCCAAGCCTTGCCTTTGGGATTGTCATACAGTTGCTGTTCTATGCTTCCGCTTTTCCGTGTATGATCAGCGGCTGGGGCAAAGTCTGTTCCTTTCACATCGTTGCGATAATGATTGCTTGAAGAACTCCTTGGTCGCCTCTCAAAATTCGAAGGAGACAATCGATTGTCTGATGAAGCTTGCCTTACGCTTGAGCGCCCATGTGGTGACAGTCGATCTGCCTGATTCTCGACTGATTTCTCTGCACGGGCATCATGCCCATCTGCCCAGCTAATGCTACCGAAGAACAGTTCTTCGATCAGCTTGTCGGCCGGTAAATCGTCCGCCCGCGAATTCCAAGACGCGGCCAGTGTGCGGCGGTACATGTCTTGCATATCTGTCACTTCGCGGCTCTGGGTGTTTATCGAGGGAAGCCGGCCCAGATCGTCGTGTTCGCCCTGTTCCGAGGACACAACCCCAGCGATTCCGCCAAAGACCATGGCTGATTTGAGAGGCGGCCTGAATGTCATCAGCAACATGCTCCTCGAAAGTATTGCAGCGCATCCCAGTATAGTATACGACATACGTAATGTAGTTCCGATCCCCTTCGACCTGGCGTGTAGCTATACCAACTTTAAGTGTACTGTTGATCTTGCTATCCTGCATCAAGTATCTCCGGACGATGCCCTCGTCATCGTCACTCTTATCCACATATTCGGAAAGATTGAGTCTGATCCTCCCTAGCAGATTCTTCTCACTGTTCCCCCCTGACTCAAACTCTTGAATGACTTCGAAGTACAATTCGCATTCGTGTAGAGTCTGGTTGCGGTCAATGGTGAGCCTGACCTGCAGGACCTTCTCATAGTTCCAAGATGCCCGATGATCTATGATGATCGCCTTATCTGTGTGGCCGTGGTGTTCAGGCGCACTAGATGACGGTAGGCGCCATTTGACGAAAGCGGTACCGCTCACGAGGGGGACATTATTGAGGTCAATGATCTACAACCACCATAGCAGTTAGTTGGTAGGTCATTTGCAATGTGATCAATGTTCCTTACTCTGAGTATTAACTCAAACCGAGGCTGCACCTGGAATTGGCATCTTCAATACTTCCATGGATCGAACATGATCGACTTACTCTCCGGTTCTTGGGGACTAGAGTTGCATCATTAGCGCAATTGCCAGAAGACATGTCATCCTATTGGGTGACCCGATTTGTTTGATGAGATATAGAATGGGTAACATACCGAAGGCCTGCATGATTGGCAAGCCCGGAGCGAAGTAAACAGACCTGTATCACCTGTCTTTCATCTATTCGAGTGACCGGGTAGCTTCACGACATCCTGAGAGGCGCTGCCGGTCGAGGCCCTCCCCGAACCCCCACATCCGGAGCCAAGGCGGCGAGCTTCCCCCTGACGGCAGGAACTGACCGCCTGAACGTATCTAATCAGGATCACGTACGCGCTAACGTTCGAGGCTTGCAAAGATGAACGCTTTGGTGGATATTTAGAGGCAGTATAGACAGCCTCCAAGTACTAGTAACTGTAAGGACAAGCCAGTTATTGCTGCGAGCCGTAAAGGAAGCTCATTGGAATACAAATGGAGCTGCGGGGCACCGTCTCGGATCAGGTGATCATTAATGGCGGTGAACCGGCAGATGGCAGTAATGGCGACTGACAAAATCCCAGGAACATTCAAGAACTCTCATCACCTCAGTTTCCAAGAACCCGCGAAATCTCACTATTTTCTGGCACAATCTACCCTATTGAACTCGACTTTTGTATATGGTTGTCCAGTAAACGCCCGTTCTCAACAGCCTACATCAATATGGATCAACAACTCCCTCTCTCTCCGCCTTCTGAGCCGACGCCTTCTCCCACAGCCAAGGCGGTCCCGCAAGACTCCCCTGTCCGCACCACTGCGATTCACGAACTGCTACCTGAGATTCGTATTCCGGGCGAACCATTACCGCCGCACAAATACCATCCAGTTACTTGCACTCCCATCGACGAAGAAGAAATACGCTCCCAGATTGAACAACTACGCCAGGAATATCCGACACCAGAAGCGGCCCTGAAGGCGCAAGAAGAAGCTGCCAGGGAAGTGAGGCAAAAGCTGGAAGATGCCGAGAAGAAGCGCGAAGAAGTGCAGAAAGCTATGGACAAGAAGATCAAGGAACGCAACACAGAGATGAAGGTCTTGTCCAAATACCAAGAAGTCAAGACTTCGAACATTGCGTCTTAAATACTGTGTTCAGTCAGATAAGCTTTACACAAACCATGCAGACATATTCATACATGGCCATCAACAAAAGGGCACCGCCAGTCTTCTCAGAGGGGACAAATACAATGAGAGATGAATCATTGTGCGACCTCGAAACCCGGACGACTAGCAGATGGCGCCGAGCAGGTTGAACTCCTCTTTGAGCCGCTCTACTGGAATTGGCACCCAGTGATGGGATGAATAAGCCATACCGTGTGCTCGGCTTCATTCAGGATTGTTTTCTCCAAAAACCCGGCGTGACAGATCTGAATACGGTTCGGCTTCGATGGAGATCTCTTCTACGGCTCGGAAAACATACTGGCAAATCGAGCTACTTCCTATACAAGGCTTGGAGGCAATCAGGAAGTGTTCATCCATGAACACCGCGATGAGTTGATCTTGCGATTACGGCAAAGCCAGCTCCACACCAGGAACGGCGATAGGTCATATGACTATGGATGTGCTAATATTAAGACGTCGTCTGTACTTGACGTTGAATCGGCAGCACAAGCGTCGTGAACATTGAATGCATCAACATCAAACACATAATTACTCATAGGATTAAAGTAGACTCGTTGTCCATCAGATCGTATATCCTTCAAATATCACGCCTCATTACATTCACAGCGATCCCAAGACCTTAACCAAGGCGGGAAGCAACTGTGAAAAGTTAGCCTGTGGCTCACTGTGCGGTTGTTGTTTAGAAGAAACTTACCTCGGAAGCGTCCTCAACGAGTACTTGCGTTTCGTTGACAAACTTCGAAGTCAACAAGTCGTTGGCATTTCCAAGGAGACCGCCGATTTCGCCAAGCATTTCGGGTGTAAGGATAGGCGCAACTTCACTCAGGATCGGCGAAACTTCGTCGATGAGGTTGCTCGTCTCATTGACGAAACTAGGTGTCAACAGGTTCGTTGCGTTACCCAGCAAGTAGTTCACCTTCGTGAGGAGAGCAGGAGTGATTGCAGGTGCCACACTATCGATCAGATTCTGGGTCTCTTCAACGAACTTGGTGGTCAAGAGCTTGTTGGCGTTGCCGAGAAGTCCGCCGACCTCGCCGAGCAACTCAGGTGTGATGACTGGCGAGAGATCGTCGATCAATCCCTGCGTCTCATTGACAAACTTCGCTGTCAATAGGGAGTTTGCATTGTCGAGCAATCCTGAGACCTCTGATAGCAATTGAGGTGTGATGACCGGTGAAAGATCGCCAATCAAGCTACGGGTCTCCTTGACAAAATCGGTCGTCAGTAGGTCGTTCGCATTGCCAACCAATGTCTGGGTCTCATCAACGAATCCGGTAGTCAGCAGAGAGTTGGCGTTGCCCAAGAGACTGCCAACTTCCTTTAGAAGAGCAGGTGTCAAGACTGGAGCCACGGCGCCAATCAAGCCCTGAGTCTCGTTGACGAATGTCGGTGTGAGCAGGTCATTGGCATTGCCCAACAAGCCAGCAACCTCTGCGAGAACAGCTGGTGTAAGTACAGGGGCAACGGCGCCGATCAAGCTCTTGGTTTCCTTCACGAAGTCGGTGGTCAACAGGTTATTAGCGTTGCCCAGGACAGAATTGATCTCCTTGAACAATTCGGGGGTCAGGTTAGGAGCAACAGTTTCAATCAAAGATTGAGTCTCATTGACAAAGCCTGGTGTCAAGAGGCCATTGGCATTGCTGAGGACCGAGTTGATCTCCTTGAACAGCTCTGGTGTCAAATTAGGCGCGACTGTATCAATCAAAGATGTCGTCTCCTTGACGAAGTTTGCAGTCAACAAGCTGTTGGCATTAGTCAAAAGAGTGTTGACCTCCTTCAGCAGTTCTGGAGTCAGGATCGGGCCGACCGCGCTGATGAGGGACTTCGTTTCCTTAACGAAGTCTGCAGTCAGGAGATCATTGGCGTTGTTAAGCAGCGTGCCAACCTCACCAAGTAGGTCTGGTGTCAGTACAGGAGAGACAGCTTCGATAAGCTCACGTGTCTCCTTCACGAAGTCGGCTGTCAGCAAGTTGTTTGCATTGCCAATCAGGCCGTTAACCTCCTTGACAAACTCAGCAGTCAAAAGGTTGTTGCCATTATCAAGCAAGGTAGAGACCTTCTTGAACAATTGTGGCGTGACGAGCGGGCCAACCGAGTTGATCAGTTGCTGGGTCTCGTTCACAAAGTTCGGCGTCAATAGGCTGTTTGCATTGTTGAGGAGACCGGTCAATTCAGTGATCAACTGCTTGGTGAGTAGGTTGTACGCAGTGTCGATCAATGACTTCGTCTGGTCGGTAGTCTTGTCATCAAACAGATATGCAAAGTGGTTGAAGAACGATTCCACATTCTTCAAGAATGTTGGCGACAAGAGACCCAGGAGGCCATCGAGGCCATCACCAATGTCCGTCAAAAGATTTCCGGAAGAGCCGCCTGCGGATGATGAAGAACTCGTCGTTGCGGAAGACGCGGTGTCCTGCGTGGAGGTGGTAGACTGACCAAGACCTGCTGCTGAGGGGGATGCGGCAGCAGTGCTGCTTGCTCCAGCATTTTGGCTAGAGCCACCACCAAGGATTCCACCCACCAGTCCACCAAGAAGATCTCCTCCCTGTGACTGGGTGGCGGTTGTTTGGCTTGTCGATTCCGGAGCTGCGGCTGTTTGCTGTACGGCACTGGGGGTGGTTTGCTGGCCAGCTACATCGGCAGATGGCTGCTGGTTACCGGTGTCTGTGTTTGTGTTTGTGTTTGTGTTTGTGTTTGTGTTTGCGTTTGACTGCTGAGTGGCAGCATTCGCGCTTTGCTGGTCGGCACTAGCATCGTTGTCTGGCTGCTGCTTGGTACTGGCCGTCTGCTCGGATGCACCGGTTGCTGCCGCCGACGCTGCCGCCGCCGCAGTTGCCTCTGCTGCTGCAGTTGTTTGTGCTGCAACATGTTCCTCTGGCGCTGGGCTTCCCTGTGTAGAGATGGCCACGGATGAGGAAACCTGGGCCGGAGTTGCCAGCGAAGTGCTGGAAAGCAAAAGGGCGGAAAGAAGGGCCGACGAGACGCGCATGTTGAGGGTGCTCTCCACCAGGGAATGCCAGCAATTGACGACGGACGGGTCAGGGTCCAGATCAATGCAGACGGCAGGGCTCCTTTTATGCCTGCAGATACACGGCAGCCACCCGCGCTATCCACATCGATCCAAATATCGAGACAAGGCCGAGGGCTGTCCTTAACCCCACATGTGAAATGACTAGGACGTGCTGGGGCGTCTCATAATAGCCACACTACCGAGTCCATGCGGATTGGCCTCGTCCTAACCTAACGGGGATAATTCCTTTTCGGTCCCTGGTCAAGGACAACGTGACGATCGTCCGTATTGGACCACCAGATGAGTACCCGAACTGGCTACCCACCGCAGGGGAATGCTCCTCTGATCCAACCGAGTAGATGGTTTGATCTGGAGCAGCCTATGCTTGTCGGAGTGAACCGTGCACCTTAAGCTGCGTTAGGGGCACTTAGCCTTGCGGGGGGGGGGCGAATGAATGGGAAGGGAAATTACGAGGTGCACTTAGGATCATGGTTTGGCTCCCGATATGGGCTTATTTTTCCGCTCTAACTTCCTGGGTACCTCGGTGATCGACACCAAAGCCCATCATTTTGAGTCAAGCGAGCATCTGACAAAATTTGCCCTTGCGGCTATGATGCCATGTCGCAATTGACTCCGCGGTGGGTGTTGACACCCAAACAGTGATTGGATGTGCCTTGGGAAACAGGAGTCCTAGTTCCTGGCTAAGGGGTGTGACCTGGGAGGTCCACTCTTTCGACTGTTACCCAGTGGCAGTGTTCGCCGTTCACGTTGGTTATCAGGTTGGAAGCTGTGGGTGACTATCACCTAAGCCATCTACGGCAAATGTTCTCCGACTTGACTTTGCGGGGACGGGTGGAAACAATAGTAGTTTACCGGTAGAACCTGGGTCTCCAGTGATGGACGCTAACTACAATGTACTCGCACGAGTAGTCGTTGGAATGCCCTCAGTGCAATGGCCAACATAAGTGCCCAACCCACCCGCAGCAGCGAGGTTGCACTCGGAGTCCGCGAAACAGCGCAAGGAGCAGTTGCCGTGCTGCGAGGTTCGGCAAGAGAGATGCTCGGTAACATGTGAAGTAGCAATGGCCCTGGCTACTGGAGTTGGCGAGCGGGCAGTTGGCGATTTAGGTTTCCCCCTCGGACTCGGTCTAAATTAGCTTGATGATCGACGGCGACCATCAAGCGGGGTTGGCGCCGTGGTTCCTCGACAACCACACGAAGCATTTCTTGGTCAAGCTGGGGAAGGAATGGGTCAGGGCACACCCATAACCGTTGGTTCTGAGTTGGCTATCATCTATTGAGCATGGTCCCCTCCCGCATTTTCACATCGCCAGTCAACACAAGATCCCCCTCGGTCGCGAGTCATTCTTTTCAACGTCATGACAGTGCATCAACTGAAGAAAGAAACGGAATGTTACATTACTGGACCTGCATAATAAAAATTTCCACGATGCAGTGTGCGGGCTATTTTATGCAGATGGTGGCCTCCACACCCGCATTAACTTTGCGTAACTCCGAGGTATTCCCTCTCACCACCCGAACATCTCACCTCATCCTTCATATCCAGAGCAATGTCTCATCCTAGGATTTCAAGATTTCAAAAATCTGATTTCAGGAGCCAATTGATCTTTCACGGCTCCAAAAGATTGTGATCCGCAGCGACGACCGCACCAGCCATCACCGACCTTGGGATGTCAAGAAGATGAGACAACCAAGGGGGAGCTACCCTATCTCTGGTAGATTGCATATTGCAGACTAAAACATTGTGCTACATGACACAGTGCAGACCTTACTTCCAGACTACCACGCTCTCAGAGGCAAAAGCAGGAATTGGAACTGGCAAGGAGAAAGTTATTTGACGGCTCGGGCCCTACTTTCTCGATCAGCAAGGGAGGCCGATCTTGCCGCATCCAAAACGTGCTGACTTACTTCCATTTCTGTCGTAGATAACCAGATAAGTTTTCTACCACGATGATAATTATAGACACTTTCTAGATCCCATGGAATCATCCAGGTACGAGAAGTTAGTTCATTGCTATTCCAGTTGTTCTGGTTTATTATTTGCAGGATGGTGTGCGTGTGTGGTGGTGGTCTGGGTTGGGTTGGGCCCAAAAATCAGACCGGATCTACTTCCGCTCTATTTTGTAACGGTAGCCTGCTTCAGTAGATGGCCCAAATATGGAGTCAAGTCGGTTGGATGATCTGCTACTTAGTTTTTCTCCTTAATTCTTATTCCTCTGTTTTGCGGAAAACCCTTTTCTCTCCTTCCTGCTGCACTGTTGGTTATCACAAAGGGGCAGGTGTATCTTTGAGGTTGTTTCAAGCTGACGATGCGAAATTCAGGGTCATCTTATCGCCTTTTCATTCTCTTATCTAGTTCTACTCGGTTCTAGATGCGTTGCCTATCTTTCTAAGTGCTTGATCCAACAACCTTAAGTGGAATATGTAATGTATTCTACGGGTCCTGTTCATTCCTTCACCGGGGCTCATCCGTCCATGCATATCAAAATGGAATACTTAGGAGCCGGTGTTTCACTCATAGCCGTATTACCCGTTAAGAACTTACCTATATACCATCTCAGGCTAGGACACTGCTAGCTATAGCAGACTTTTCGGGGGTAGACGCACTAAATGAGTCCTCCAACACATTGCGTGATTTATTCATCGGAACGATTTTTGAGCAGACGGAAACTACTCGCCATTTTTCTTACTGGTCTATTCAACACTGATATCGTATATACCTGCCGCAGAATATTCAGAAACTAAGTACTTGGCGATGGTCCTTGGTGTCGTCTCATAACAACATGCTATCCATTTCAATTCATATTTCGATCTTTTGTCCTTATATCTGATCGAGCTTGCTAGGTAACATGCAAGCTATACGAATACTTCACCAGTTGAAGCAAGAATGTGGCCCTAGACGCTATCTTCCTCGAACTACAGAGACTTGCAACATTGCATGCTACAACGTAGGAAGGTCGTCGCCGCAGCTAAACTTAGCTAAACTGCATGCAAAGAGATAAAAAAAGGAGTGTCGCAGCTGGCTACCTAGCTACCTGCGAGTGACCCTCCTATCTCTCTCCGTCATCCACCACATACTTTCTACTTTCCTATTCCTTCTGGTAACTATGCGTAGCCTTTCCACCGACTCAAACTGGGCGTGTTCGGGGTTTCTACTCATTATCTTCAACCGCTATCGCCATTTTCCTGGAGCCTAGGTGTTTCTGGCTTCGCTAGGTCTATTCAGGGTAGGAGTCGAGTCCGACCTGACCGAACCGCTTGAGCAGGCCTGTCCGCAATATGTAGTCAGCGATGTAGCGGTTCGCCTGTGGAACTACCTGCCAGTAATTCCCGGTAAGAGATACTCTGTTACAGTGAAGACGAGGAAGCCTGAATGTATAATTTACTCTACCTCTTTTAGCATGTTTATTGAGCTAGTATCCTTGTTGAGACATTCACTGCAGCCAGACAGGTGTCAATTGATCCTTTGCCTCCTCTTCTTCCTACGTGGTCTCTGACGACCACCTGTGTTAACCATCCAACTCAGACTTGGAAGAGTAAGATCTGATAGAATATGAAACAGCAAGATTGATAAATACGAAGTGGTTCAGACTTGATTCTTACCCAAATGAGCGTTTCTACAGTCTAATTGATATGTCTCTCATTTTTCTTGCATGCTTAAAAGGTTATAGAAGAAAGCATCGACTAGAGCTTGCGAATATTACTCTATCCTTTACTTTTGTACTTCTCTCCCTCTTCATTCTCTTTTTGCTCTGATATAAACACTTGATATACGTAACTTGCGTCACAAGGGTATAGGTAAGTTTGGGATGTTGGTGTGGTGAGCCTGAGGTACTACAAACCAGGTCCAGATTGGTAATATGTCTTGTTGACTCTGCCTCTACAAGTCTTAAGTCAACGCGATTGATCTTGATAGGTAAGTTACATCTCTTTTCTCGGGTAAGGAACTGAAGAAGCCTCTTTCTCTTCCATCTTCGAGCATCCGTCAGAGGGCATGTCGAACATCTGCCAGTGGTTATATGTCTCTCTTGTACATAATAGGGACTTCTTCGAGCACTTTATATGTGAGTTATGTGACCTTCATATAGTGGAACTAAGCTTGAAAAGTCATGCCCTACCCTTTCCCGAGTAACACAGTACTAATCAATACACAACATCATTAGAGATAGGAACTAGCTTGAGTAAATATATTTAAAAAGGAAGATGGGTCATCTATATTTGATTTGGACTTAACTCTACACAAGTAGTAGTGTTGTTTCGCTCAAACATTCTTTGCGAATACCTCAGCCTTCCAAGTAAATTACCATTACATAATCACATCTCAGGAAATACCTCAACAATCTTCATCTCTGGAAGAGCTGAGATAGATCTCTGCACGGCTGAAGGAGGGGCAGATCTATCCCGTGAATTAAGTGGGGGGTTCAGGCTAACGATCCATTAGTGGATATTATCAACCGCGATGATTCGACCACAACGGCTGTTCAGCTATTCAGCTGCTCAGCCGTACAGTTCAACAACAAATCCAATCCAATTTCCATTTCAACAAACGCGAGGGCCTAAGCGAAGTGGGGTTACATACGATTCGAGTTGAGGATTATGATATCAGTGACAAACTCAGCATGATGTTGGTGACTACTATAAACCCCATTCATCTTTCATCCCCCCTACGTCACGACTCTGTTTTCCTCTTGAACATCAACCTCCCCTACTACTATCCAAACCGTGACTACTAGAATACCAACTACCAGCACCACTTCCTCACCGCTATCCCACCCCTCAAGTTCAATAACTTTCTGCATCATGCCTGTTTCTGCTATCGAGAGGTATGACCTTCTATCATCATTCTAAACATCTCCTATCTTGATCAACCTCCAAATTAGTAAATGACCCTACTCCTGTTCTACATCACCAGTCTTGAGGAATACCTATACCTCATCAACTCGGGCGATGTGGTAATCATCGACTTCTGGGCTACAGAGGGTGGTCCTCACGAAACAATCAGTTCAGTCTTCGAAGACCTGGCCTCCAAATCTGAGTTCAGTGAGATCAAGTTCGCCAAAGTCGATGCTGATGCCCAACCTGAGATTCTTAACGAAGCTGGAATCGGATCCTTTCCTACTTTCATGGCGTTTATGAATGGCAATAAATTGGACGAGTTTGTGGGTGCTAGTCCCCAAGGCCTGGAAGCGCTTGTTGAGCAGTATGCAAGAGTCTGATAAACTATATACTACTATGTTGTGCTATGTGCCTTTGCGTGAAGCGAAATGGAATTCTGGGTCTGATCTAAGTATATGTCTTGAATCACTGGTGGTTCTCTAGTCATTTGATTATGTTGACAGTATTAGTTTCGAATTCTTATAGCAAGAAGTAGACGGAAAGCACATGGAATGACTAGTTTCATTCATTGGTTAACGGAAGATTTGAATATACTTATAGCTGTCGCTAGTGACAGTACAAGCGTGGATGATGCACTTAGCACTATACACTCCAGTGTCACCTTATTAGTGAGCAGTAAGGCAGGCTATAACACTGATTCTATAGTAATACAGACATACTATAAACGAGTTATAGCTTGAAGAGCTCGAAGAACGAGACAAATCTCTGATGGGCTATCAACCCCATGGCATAAACTAGTTATCTTGATTTATATTACTCATAACTATCCCATAGAAAACTACCAACTTGAGCCATCTACCCAAACACGAATCAACGTCTATACCTTCAAAATAGACCCATTTGGCCAGCTATCCCTTCCCACCAACAGAATCGAGGCACTACGATAGTCTAGCTATCTACTCCTACCGTCACAGTGATAGCCTTTCAGGAATGATAAAAAGAGAAGTAAACTCAATTCTGAGAATAAGTCAGACTCCAATTCAACATAAGAAGGGAATGTTGTCAAAGACAGTCCCGCAGATAGCAATCAGTGCTAGTCAGACTTGAAACATGTCATTGCGGATCACTATCAGTCCTGACGGAGATGAGGGTTTCACTCTTATTTTTTTATTTTGACTTCTTGGGGAGTATACTTCCGAGGGAGTAGGTGTGTGTGTGCTTATTCTTTTCCATGTTATTCTTGTCATGAGCCATAATAACGCCTGGTGTTAGTGTTGGTGTTGCTACTGAGAATGGGATGGTAGGTCGACTATGCTTGAGATACGAAGAGGCTTAGAAATATGTTTTAGATGTCTACTACTTACTAGCACTCTTCACTAATACTGGAAACCAAATATGAGATAGTAGCGAATTTGATAGGTATAATCAAGTTAAGGGTCTGTTAATATACTTTGGTGGTCTTAACAGATTGAAATACTAGGAGCAATGAATGTAGGCATCTCACCTTCTCCATAATACTCACTCTCAGCCATTATATCCCCCATCTTTGGCTCTTAGAACTGAATATCAATGGCAATCTCCATAACCCTGAATGACATGTCGTCCGGATACATACTAATAGTTCTTAGAACTTCACGCATACTCAATCGTGACTCTTAACAGAACTTCTCCTACAGATTAGCCAACACGTAAAGAAAACAGTACTATATCTCAAAGTTTCTTTCAAAGCTGAATTTAACTTTCTTTCCTGAAAGAAAGCTTCGTGTGGCTGTGTAACAACTCTATCCGTGACGTTGGCTGTACAAGCTTCATAATGGGATGTAGAGTTTTACCGTTGGTCTGCAGAATTTGTATGCTCAATCTTAGACTTGCCACTGGTCTTGGCAGTTGGTTAAGTTTCAAAGCTAATCGTGAGTAATATGGTTTGGGAGAAAGGTAAACTTGAGAGTTGGTGCTAATTGGGTTGGTGTTACTTAGAGATTCGAAGGTAAAAGTACTAAGTGGTCTATATCTGATGCCATTATTTAGCTGATGCGCTGGAAGGAGTATCGGTATGGAAAGCATAAAAGGACTGAGTAGTAAGTAATATGTATTTATCGAGTGATTGAGTCTTTTAGTTTCACTTAGCTCGTGCAGACTAATAGTGCATTGCAGTCCCTCTGCTCCATTTCCGCTTGCTCTGCTAGCCATAGTAAATGCTCACTAAGACACTAAAGAAAGAGAGAATTATCGCGATGAACACCATTCCGAATCATTAACATGTCACGCATATAGGCAACAGACCATACATCGAGAAGAAAAAGCAACACAACTAGACAGGTCAGGTGATAAGCGCATCTGTCGTGAACCAGAGGGGTCGAACTTTTGGCGACCGGTACTCTTTCAGAACCTCATGCAGTGTCATCATGATGGTAGTAACCCGGTCGACTTTACCTCATGTTGTACAAGCTTCAAGCCACCGTTGTGACATATCAGGCATCAAAGACAGATCTCACAAGAGCGTTTACATATCGGTTTCAGCATTTACGGCAGGTAAAAGAAAGTTGGAAAGCATGTGCGGTGTTACATTAGAGTCAGCTGTCCATGGTCTTTTCGCTCAATGCAGATGCAAAATGGCCAGCTGAAAGTGATCTCCTCTTTAGTACGTACCAGAGGTGAGTGACAGTGTGACATATTGTGCATGATGTTCGGCTCATTCTGGAGCCAAAGCACTCTGTGCTCGGATGGTCTTGGTATCTATATAATATAGTTTGGCTGGCTGTGGTGGTCTCAGTCCACATGCTATGCCATATCAATAGTGTCGCAATTAGGTGCTGACATCAGCTAATGTGCCCCGGTTTTCGACAGACCATGGTTAGAGGGTGACCTGAACCGATGTGATGGATCTAGATGGCCAAGAGGTGGTGGGGACGAGCGAGGGGTATCTCCTCAGCTGGATTGGGGATTGGCAGTATCGAAGAGGGAAGTTTGTAAACAGTTACGTCAGGAGCGAAGAACTGTTGTCTCACAACAGAACTATAAAATCGATCAGTAGCTCAGCTCACAAAATAGGGACTTCCTACTTCGGACTCCAGCATAAATAGACCTCTCCAGAAGTACGAGAGTGATGAGTCCAGACCATTATTCCTTGTAGCTTTGACCCCTGGATCAGCGGACAAAGTACGCATACCTATCTCCAGGATGTTTGTGCTCGGTGTCCCCTTAGATAGGAGAATAGATGACCCCAGCTCCCCTGGAGGATGAATCCGAACGAGATGACCTCATTCCAACACTCTTCGAGCATCCAGGCCAGTCCATTCCCTTCCTAAGATGGCTAGTAGAACAGGTGACCAAACTGGCATGCACTGTCAGCAGAACCAAGTGGGTCGACACCACCATTACACTCGGGATCAGAGGAGGAAAAATGAGGTTAAAAGCCCAAGATATCTCCCGGTAGTATGCATGCCCTACAGTAGTACGGGGCCCCCTCCTCTGCCATGGCTGACCCAGTGCCCCCCTGGTCGCCCGCACGGGGATGGGGTTGTCTGAAACACAGAACAGGGATTAGCCTCAGCAAGGCAGCCCGTATTGGCCAGTTGCAGTCCGGGTCGGGGACTAAAGTCTGACTCTGGTTAAGATGGGCGAGGACTCAGCGCTTAGGCGGGCATGTAAGGTAATGCATGGTAATGATGCAGGTTGCATTCTCACTAGCGGTATCGTTAGGCTATCCCAGACCTGCCTGCGAGCGGCTTCAATGCGCGCGCGGTTGCAATGTTTTCTTCAAGGCTGCCATGCCGTGTCCCCGTCATGGAGGTCCGGATTGAATCCGGAATCTTGCATGAAACCTCCGATAATCGAAGCCGCCCGTTGCATCCAGGCGTGTGATGAGTGTGATGGGGGAAGGTCATCAAGGCAGACAATGGGGCGCAGCGCTAATCCAAGGTCATGTGAAGGGAGAACCTTTGCGTTCCGGGGGGTAATTTCTGGGTTAGCAGGCATCGTACTTCGTATACAGTCTTCGATGGATGCAGATGCAGGTAGTGGTTAGTGGGAGACTGCACAGGAGAGTAAGTTTAGTTAGTTAGTGAACTAGTCACTCGTCCCGCTTATCTCATCGCCCATATGACCCGAGGCTAAGCATGATGTATCTGATAGTAGTGGGGAGATTATTCACTACCAACTACTATCGACAGGTAACTAGTCAAACAATATTCTTCTAGTTCGACTCTACATTGTTCCAGCAGTGCCCCTAGTTTCCAATAAATTCTCCGCCCATTATGTCATGGTGGTTCTGCAGAAACTTCGCCACAGTGATGTGGCTCAAAATGACAGCAGCGACGGGTGAGGCGCAGCAATCGGCCATCGCCGACACCGCCGTCAAATTCACGTCTTGTCCACCAACGGGGCTTTTCCTGTTGCCTGCCTGCATCCTGCATATCCTTGCTTGCCTACTCTCTGCTACTTCATTTCTTTTTTCATACCATTTTGCCGTCTCTCTATTTGCCCCATGAGGCGATCCATGCCTCTTTTCTTGACTCCAGCCTTGCTAAGTATGTATAGGCTAGGGTCCACGATATGTCATAGTGCGGGCCATAACGGTCGTTCCAGCATTCCGCATCCAATCTGATGGGTCGCATGGTCTCTAGTGCACAGCTGACGACGCGCTGGTTGCTTATGCCGCATTCTTGCGCCAGACTGACTACCTTGCCATCTGGTGCCCGGAACCGACTCCAGCCGACACAGCGATGCGCTTTGCCATTGTTTCCTCTCGTGCCTCCATCCACCCAATCTCTTCCCATGCCTGGTGAGTGTACTCCGCTTTGATTGAGTTCACTGCTGGGCGCGTGCTGAGACCGAAGTTTAGCATCGTCTTGCCTCACCCATTGACCCCAGGCACTGCCGCTTTTTGGTTGATGCTCCGGCCCTGGTTGGGTTGATGCCGTCCGAGGAGGGTCGTGCAAGGTCGGCTAGGGGATGACATGACCGCCTCTATGGATGAACCTTTTTTTCATCTCCATTTCAGCCAGTCCCGGTGTCGCCGGGCGCCCACTACCCCTAAATACCAGGCTTGTGCATTGGCTTGCCACAGATCCATGTGCTCGGAGTTTGTGCCTGGTCATGGTAATATCTCCAGATTCCGGTGTCTCCTGGATGACACGAGCACAAGCCAGGGCTCTCAGTCAGCCAACCATGAAGCGGCGGGTGGGCGTGCAGACTAGCGACAAGTTCTACACATTAGGGTAGTTCAGGGCAACGCGAGAAGCGCATGCATGCAGATCGGGGGGAGGTTCGACGGGAGAAATCCCCTTTTCGCTCCCTTTGTGCTGCGTGTAATAACGGAGTATCATTTCTTACGAGGAGGCCTCCCGTCCGACTGACTTCCCATTCGAGAAAGTCTGGAGATGACCGTCGACGAAGCCCAGTCCAATGGTAGATCGTAGCAGGGATCTCAGCTGCGGCGTATGAGCCGGACCGTGAGGGTGTCAGCGAATCTGAGGCCAGAAGAGACCTTGTACCAACTTCCAAGGACATTTAGCTCGCCCCACGATGCCCTCAACCCCTCCATGATTCATCAGCTGAGTCTGAGGTCTTTTTCCCTCCGCTACCCGAAGAGGATTAGGGGATCCGAATAATGTTGTGGATTGGAACGACCAGGCCGAGTTCGTTTCACGTTGCCCTTTCCCCATCGCGTGCTGCGTCCATGTTTCGATCAGGGCTTACTTGGAGGAGAGAAGTTCCTCCTATCACAAGTTTATCTTAGTGTGTGTTCTCTCCAATGTTGCAAGAAACATAGAATAAGAGCGAAAAGAAGTGGTGCAGTGTGCCGCACAACAATACGCAGCAGGCAGACAGTATCCGTTGGGTCACGATCTTTGGAACCGAGTCGGTGCGACAGCGTACTGGTGGCCAGCGCTTTGTGGACCCTCTCTGAACCTTTGGTTGATCAAGCGTGGGATTTCGGGTAGATTATCTGGTTCCTCTACACTTGATCCGGAAAGACCCTCTGTAGTAGTAGTTATTGTTGTTATGGAGTGTGGTGCTATTGAAGGCATATTCTTTCTACTATGTACACGGCCGACTCCAACGCGCTGCTACTGTGAGTCATGCAGCAAGCAAATGTGGGTTCTATTGTGCTTTTGCCGCGGGCAGCGGTCTGTATAACCCGTTGCGCGCAAAACTTGAGCGCGCGGGGGATTTACTCTTTTTAGTGGAAGATGAAGTTATGATGATACAGTCTTACTTGTCTTGTGCTTTTTCGTGTCTTTGAATTATGGTTAAGTTTCTCCTTTTGGTCCCGTGACTTAATACATTTGTTGGTTAATAAGCCACCCATTTTAACAAATTTAGTGAAAAATGCCCTCTTTGGGTAATTTAAGAGTGAAACTAAACCAGATTCCTTCTCAAAAACCCACCATGAGAGGGCCGAACAACCTACCATAAGCAGCGGTTTACTAGGCAGATGTTCTTCCCAGCTGAAGTTGGGATCCACCAGGTGGCGGAATGGGCGCCGGCTGCTATTGTCTTACTCGATTGGGCATTAGAATTTCCAGGGCAATCGGGTGATCTTCACAAACCAGGATAATGGTGGGGGGTTCAGCGAGGATATTCACCACGTTCTGTTCATTTACGACAGCATTCAAGATCCATGGAGTCTGAACTAGAGGACGGCATCCAGGATGGCTGCTGAAATAATGCTGGCTGTGAAGGCAACAGAGCAGAATCAAATAAATCGACCCGACCAGTCAATTCTGCCGACCACAGGACCGTTTTCCAGGAGCCGAGAGAGATGCATCCGTGCATGCATACACTCCAGCCCTCCATCCATCCGGAAGTGGATCAGCCATCGGGGCTTAGCCAGCCCTCTTGGTCATTGCAATTGGCATCGCCGTGCCCTGTCTACCTGCACGCCGGACTGAAGTGCATACTGTCTTCTGCAGCGCCTCCCACTTTTCCCAGCTGCTGTTGCTGCCGCCCCAGACGGCTCATGCACCATCATTTTCTCCCTTCACGTCTCTCTCTCCTCCAGTGTAACGTCCAACTTCTTTCTAACTCATATGCGTGAACGGGATGTCAGACCTGACGGTCCGTCCGACCGTCAGTCTGGGTCGTGCCTGTGACACCCAGACGAGGGTCTAGTCCGACCTCTTATTCCCACCGTCGCACTCCGTAATGTCCAGAGCAGTCCAGACACGATCCCAATTTCCGCAGGGGAGAAAAATAGGAGTTTATGACCAAAGAGAACAATCAAATGAAGAAATACACGCAACACAATCTATGAGAAAAAAGTAAAAAAAGGTAAAGGGGTGGAAAAAAGCACCTAGGCCCGGGAGGGATTCCAACAATACTACTACACTACTACCACTACTTACTTAGCTTTTGTGCTGTCTCTCCCACGCGATTCGACCGCCGAGGAACCATCCGAAACCCTCCAAAATCAGGACGCAATGCCGCCAGGGAACGACGGGCGCCTTGGTCGAACTTTCCTGCGATGCCGCCAAAGAGTTGTTTGGAACATTTCCTCGTCTTTTTGTTCCCGGTATTGTTTTGGAGGGGTAGATAAACTAAAGGGGGTGTGGAAAGAAAGAGGATAATACTAACTAGACTAAGCGCCTGTTGACCCAAACTTATCCCGTATTTAGGTACCATGTGTGTGTGAGTTGAGTGAGAGTGTCCACCCTACACAGATTTTGTAGTGGTATCTACTTAGTGTGCCATACACACTAAGTCACTAACATATGCTACCTACCCGCCCCGATCGTAGTGTGGTCTAAGTTGGCCCCATTTCTTGACTCAGGTGTGGGAAACCGAGACGGTAGTTAGGGAATCTCTTAGCAATGACATCTTTGGATCGACCACGCCAGGACTGGTCGGGTGTCTCCACCACCGACGACACTTCTGGACGCCTGCATCCTGCTAAACCCAGCCCGAAGGGGAACAGACCTGACGCCGCTGCTGCTGCTGCTGCTGCTGCGCACCTGAGATCGGACGGTCAATCCGGACGGTGGCCAATTTTTTCTTCTCGTACCATACGATCGGGATTCCGCGTCTGCATGAGTGAAAAAAAAAAAAAATCCTCACGTCTAAAAAAAGGAGGAAAATTGAGAGTACTAAATGGAAAAAGAAAAAAAAACCTCGGAAAACAAGTAAAAAAATGAGGGGGAAAGATTAAGAAAAGTAATTAATATTCTTAAAATGGGAAATCGAAAGTCGCCGGTCTGCGCTATTGGAAGGCAAAAGCTGGATGGGTAAATGTAGTGCGCGCGTGTTGTGTGTGTGTGTGTGTGTGTGTGCGTGGGTGTGTGTATGGATATGGGTATGTATCAGTGTGTATGCTGCTGGATTTTACAGTTGGGATTTGGATCTGAATTTTTATTTTATTTTCTGTCTTTTTATGAAGTGACTCAATAATGTTATATTGATCATCTTTGATCTCTCTCTTATTCTTTTAATATTTATCCATCGACATCTCTTTTTCTTTTTGGTCTGACAGTCGGAGCCAACGTTTCTTGACAGTGGTTGACAGATCTGCCCTTCTCACCTCATTTGGCGGCTGTATAAATCCGCTCGGAACCACAGTTTTGGCTGCTGCTACTGCTGCTCCTCCCCCCCTCTCCATACAGTACTGCCTCTTACTGTATCCATCCTGCATCCCATCCGATCCATCCATCAACTCGCTCAGTTGACTTTTACCTCCATTTAGGATTGACTGATCCATCCCGAAAAGTTGGTCGGGACTCTTGCTTTCCCTTTTGGGTCACCCTCGCCCCTCTCCTCTTTTACCCTCTCTTCTCCTCTTTCTTCTGCTTCCTGCTGCTTTTCCTTCTCTTTGTCTCTCTCATTCCCCCGTTTGTCCCCGCCTCGCTCTTTTTCTTTTCTTCCTCCCCTCTTCTGCCGCTCGTCTGGTCCTATTTCTTTTTGGTTGATTTTATTTTAAACCCTTTTGCTTATCATCGTTGCCATTCCTTTCTTTTACCCTCACTTCTATTGCGCATTCGCCCACACACACAAACAGTAATTTTGACCTATACAACCCTCTTCCTCCACCACTACTACTACTACTACTACTACTACTCAAGTAGTACTGCTTTCCACTCCACTCCCGGTTCCTGACGGTGGGGATTCTAATATATACTACCAACCTCCTCCCTCCGGGCAGGTAACCTTCCTTCCGACTACTTTCTAGTCTTTCCGCGCTGCCCCTACTCGCCTCGGTCCTCGTGACTTCAAGTTACTTTGCCGTCACGCTTCGGACTGTATCGGGATAAATCACTCGCTGTGGGCGAATGTCGCCTCTATGCTCTTTTTCCACCCTATCTTATCTCTCTCTTTACTGATCCGCCCTTCATTTTTGCGTTCGTTTGTCGTCAAGTATAGCACCATCTTTGCTCGTCACTGCGCAGTCTAATTATGCCAACCGTCTTGCTGCCCTCGTCGGCAGCCGCATTCGCTCCACGCTCGTCGCCGAACGTGGTGTTGAATGCGCGCATCGAGCCTTGGCTGACTGCCACCCTCAAAAGAGTGAACCGAGTCAAGCGACCCCTTAACAATGTTACCCAGCATACCAGATGCCTTACGGAGACGCTGTCATCCCCCGACGCCATCTGGACGCTGTGCTCTCTGATGTTTCCCAAGGCCCCCGATGCGGAACTCAAGAAGGACGACAACCCCCTCGTTGAGGCCATGTGCAACTACCAGATGGTCCACATCGAAGCGTACGTCGTGCATGTCGACATGGTTTCGCAGAAAGAAGTCGCCTTTAAATTGACTCCGGAGACCATCGAGGCTCTCGTCGACTACCACAAGGACGTCTATTCCGTCGACACGGCTGCCAGCACTTGGGACTGGTCCGACAAGGATAGTCAGCTGAAGAAGCTGCAGGAGGAATTTGTGCAAGCCGTCAACAAGTTTGTCTATCGCACAGAGGCGCTCGCGCTGGAAGGGCTCGAGGAGGATGGCGCAGGCGAACTGCTTGGCGGCCGCAGCGATGACGCGAAGGCGGCGATAACCAGTCTCTTCGTGCCTCTACTTCCCCCGCCGCCACGTGTAGTTGACGTCCTCCGGTCGACCCCTATCCTTCCCAGCTCGACCGTACCGGGAACCTGGTGGCAGGAGCCGATGCCACAAACACTGCCTTTGGAGTCGTGGAAGGTCCTCCCATCCAGCCCCGCAACAACCAGCACTGGCGAGCCGAACGCTGGTATGTGGACAACCATGAACGGCATGGGAGAAGCGCAGCTTACTTCCCCAACGTTCAGCCAGCCGTATACCACTTCACCATACAATGCGACACAATACTACAGCACAGCGGCGACGTCGGCGACCATCGCGGCGCTCCCGCTGCCGAGCATGCTAGTGCAACCGTGCAGCACAGTGGCTGGTCTGGCGGGGTTTGGATGGGAGAACCGGTACCAAGATCTTACACTGCCATACGGGACAACAATGTAACAGGTCCATGGAACCAGACACTTGATGTTAACGGTATCCCTGACTTCGCGTGTCTTTGGAATAGATCCGAGGATCCGTACCGACAATATGACTACGGCTCCATGCCACCGGGGCCCGCGTATACACAGTCACGAGAACGACCGGGGTCCTATCCCCACGGATACCCTCATCAGACTAATTGGCATCAATGACGGCGTTACCCTTGATGATTTGCGAAACACATGATACACCCTCACGTCTTTGCATTGGTTTTCTTATCTCTTTTCACATTCGATGACACCAGTTTCCACCGCAAGTGCCCTGTTCTTTTCGTATGCCTTTGACAGCGCTAGCGTTTTGTTTGATTTTCGTTCTATAGCATCAAGAGCGGCGGGTCGGCTGTTTGTTCTGATTTTTGGGGATGCCCCCTTTCAATCCCGCATTATATGTCATGAAGACCTGGTTAGCCTCGCGGCTTGGGATATGATTTGGATGAGGAATGTTCGCCCTTCGTTTCGTGTCGCGGAGTCAGGAGGGCTGCTGTGCTGTGCATGGTGGTCGTCCTGACGACATCGTCTGCTGGGTACAGGTACCCATTGATGGCAGAGGTGGCTAGCGACTGCTGTGGCTATCTACATCTGGGATGTGATGGCTGCAGAGTTTGGCAGCACAGATGATGTGGCGCAGGTAGCCCTGGGGTGTCTCTGATCCGAAGATCCGCCTGTGGCGGACCTGATCGGGTTTGCAACTAATGGTCTGTGACCGTCAGTGGAACCTTACGAGACTAACCTGGGCTCACTGTCCCGTCAATGTGGCTGTCCGGTAGGTTCATCCCCTATCATCCAGGCTGGGTTTGAAATTACCTGGATACGCCCGTTCACATCCTCACTGGGTGAGACTGTGAGCGGGAATCGGATGCTGGAGGGCTGCGCCCAGTCTTCTTTGGATCTTCGTTCTTTATTCTAAGCATTACTACGATCTTTTTCAATTATTTGGCACGATGTACTTAGTCTGACATAATGGACCACAAGACGATCGGCACTGCGCAGTAGACAGGATGTAGAGGAAGGCGTAGAATAGTAAGCACTGATCTCATGGCTGCCACGGGAGAGCGAACCTTGCTGGATTCATCGGCAAGAACGGTCTTTTTCTGCCCCGGACCGGTGACGTCAGACCACGAACTCCGCAACACCACCAGAACCGGAGGTACCATTCATTATCTTCCTCTGACGATGAACTTCTGCTCTTGATCGGATAAGCTTCTAATGGGTATTCTAGTGTTTTGTTTTATTCTATTTTATGTCTGCCTGGCTGCCTAGATCCTCCTGTGACATACCCTCCTCTTACTTCCCCCACCTATCGCCCGGAGATTTCCCTAACCTACAATCACCATCACTCCAACATCTCCTACATCTTACACAGGACCTCAGCATTTCTCCAGAGAATTCTCTCACGTCCAGAGAATAACCCCAGAACCAAGACAACAAAGAAAAATCTCACATGACCAATAACACCACACCACATACACAACAATTGAACCGAACCGACCCGAACCACAAGCATACCTACCTACCCAACCAAGTCGATAGAAAGAAAGAAAAAAAGAAAAATGCCCCTCCCCACGCTTCAAGAATCCCTGGAATCACTTTCCCCCACCACGTGGACCGACGTGCCCAGCACCGACCCCGCCGCCCTACGAGCCTACATCACCGACCTCCGCACCAAAGCGCACCTGATTGTCGATTCCGTCCCGTTGCCTTCAGACGACGATATCCAAGCGCAGCAGGCCGCGTACGGCGGACATCCGGCGAGTAAGGTGGTGAAGGCGAGCGGCGCAGTTCCTGTGCATGATCTGGTGGATCATGATAACGGGAATAATGGTGATAGCAGTAGCGGTAGCGGGAGTGGGAGTGGGAATGGGAAGAGCAACAACAATGGGAAAGGAAGCGGGGTCCAAGCACTTCGGAAACAATGGAGCAAGCCGTTACGGGTGACCAATTCCCGGGATAACCCGTTGCAGATTCCGATATATAAGTTGCAGGGGGGAGATGGGAAGGGACATTGGTTTGGGAGGCGGAGCGTGCATGAGGGGTTAGGGTTCGAGCGGTGGAGGGAGAAGTTGTCGGGTGAGATGGGGGAGACGTTGAGGAGGAATCAGGAACGGGTGAGGAAGGGGAAGATGCCGGATCAGGCGGTTAGGGGGATTGGGGCGGAGAGGTTGGTTGAGGGGGTGGAGGTTATGGGTGGTGGTGACAGTGGTGATGGGGAGGGGGTGATTGGTAAGGTGCAGGTGTATCATGTTTCGGCGCAGTTTCCGAAGCCTACGACTGCAAGGGATTTTGTGAGTTTGATTGTGAGTTGGGATGAGAGTGAGGGTGAGGAGGAGAAACGGAAGAAGGAAGGCAAGGGGAGGGAGTGGATGATGGTGTCGAGACCGTGCGAGCATGATGAGGTGCCTCCGGTGCCGGGGTATATTCGGGGTATGTATGAGAGTGTGGAGTTTATTCGGGAGATACCTGTGGAGGGTAAGCCTGAGGGGGCGATGAATCCGGTTGAGTGGGTGATGGTGACGAGGAGTGATCCGGGGGGTAATATTCCCAGATGGATGGTGGAGAAGGGTACCCCCAAGAGTATCTGTACGGATGCTGTCAAGTTCTTGAATTGGGCTTGTCGGGACGGGGAGAGGAAGAGGAGGTCCACGGACAGGTCGGTGGGCAGTCATAGTCAGTATGATGAAGAGGAGGATGCGTCCAGCAGTGAGGAGGACAGTGACGACGAGTCATACACTGAAGTTGAACATCACGGACTGATTGCCAGCTTCGCATACCTGGTGAACGCAGGTCTGGAGCGGTATGCGCCGCAGACAGTGCTGGACTACCTACCGCAGCACTCGCGCCAGGTCTCTGCCCAGAGTGTTCCTGCCAGCAGCACGGAGCCAGATGTCGAGGAGGCTAAGGAGCACGAAGACGATGCAGTATCGCACGACAAAGCGTCGATAGCACCATCAGCAAACTCGGGTGTCGAATCATCACTGGAAGCAGGCCCCGACGTATCCGCGCTGGAGCTAATGGCCAAGAACAAAAAGGGCAAGCTAACCTCGCACGAGAAGCAGCTGGCGAAGCTAGCAGAACGCAAACGCAACGTCGAAGCACAGCTGGATAAAGTACGAGCCGACATCCAAGCCCTCCGCGTGACCTCACCAGTCGAAGGTTCCAAGCGCGACAAGACGTCCACGACCGCTCTAGCAGCTACAAACGAGGGAGCCAGCAGTGAACCGCCAAGCAGCAGCCCAGCAAGCAGCGTGCACAAGGGCCAAACGTCAAGCAAGAGCCGTCATGCCGAGAACCCGGACCACGAAACGGCGCAGATGCACAAGGTTGCATCGGGGCTGTTCCACGACGAGTCCAAGCTGCTGAAACAGCTCGGCAAGATCGAGAAAGACCAGGTCAAGGAGGCATCGAAGATCGAGGCGCGGCAGCAGAAGCACGCAGACAAGCAGGAGAAGCATCGCTCGCGGGCAGAGACAGAGGCGTTGCGCCGCGAGGTAGAGGTGCTCAAGAAGGAGGTGCATCGACTGCGCGGAGAGCGCAAGCAATGGCTGGATTTGATCGGGTCATTGCAGAATGAGAATACGCGGTTGGCAGCGGCGCAGGGGGGCGGAAATGACAAAGCAGATATTAGCATGTAATGTGATTGTATATTAGCGTAGCGTTGTACATGATAATCGATTGATTTTATCCCATCTTATCCATATCCTATCCTTAGTATGTAATGTAATGCATGAAACCTCCACGCCAACGCCATTTACCCACCATTGAACTCCAGTAGTATGCAAATACCTGCATGACACAAACGCGACAGCACAGATCCCACCATCCATCACCTATCCCCTTCCACAATATCCCATCATCATCAAACACTCAACTCCTTCATATCATCTCATATCATCTCACCCAATCCTCAACCCCCACCACAAATCACCCCATAAGCAGTAGTACTGAATTATTCCTGCGTCTAAAAACCAAATCATCAGCTCTATCCCCAAACCCAAACCCCAAACAAAAAAAGAAAAGAAAAGAATGAACCAACCTCCGGCGGATTCCCCGCCCCTCTAACCATCTTCTCAATCATCGCCGCGCGAACCTTCTCCTTCGACTCGCCCATTCCCAACGCCATATACGACAACATAGGCGGATGACCAATATACGAGGCGTAGCTATCCCGGACAATGTTCGATACCCATTCGTATTTCGTCGTGTCCGCGTGGCCAGTACCGATGTACCGCGCTTGCATCGCCTCGAGGTTTTGGATCGTGCGGAGTTTGTCGGCCATTTTGATTGATTATCCTTTCTTCTTGGTTTTGTTTGGTTGTGATGGATGGAATGGGGGGTTGGAGTGGAGTGCAGTTTGAGTTGGTTGCAATTGGGGTGGTAGTTGGAGATGGGATGGATGGATGGATAAGAATAATTGATGATGATAAGTCACGTGACATGCACCCACTTGATATAAAAGTGGGACATGCACAAACTACAGCATGCGTAACTAGACGATATATATATAGCATAATGGAACAACGACAAAAGGAGGGAGATGCTGGAGATGGTATGCTTGCAGAGAGGATTGCAAGAGTTGTGCACGCGCACTTTGATGCTTTGCCCGCACGCAGTAAACCTATTCTGAGGGATGATGGGACGAGGGAGTGGATTCCTATGTGTGGGGTTGTGGTTGTGAGGAGTTTGTATATCCTTTCTTTATCTTTGAGCAAGCTATTCCTTGATAGGAAGAACTATGGTTGGGAGTAGTATGCTTACAATACGTTGGTGTAGATAATGATGATGATGATGATACAGCGGAGGAAGAATTGACCTGTGTGGCTGTTACGTATGTTTCACCTACCACTACCTACCCTATATAATTACACCACAAACACATTAATTATAAGTAAATACTAAAGCATCCCAGCTCCGGCGCAAAATGCCTCCCTACCACACAACTCGCATCCAGCACCGGCCTCGTCCTCCACGACTGGCACGCCGAGATCCTGGCCCTCCGCGCATTCAATTACTGGCTGTTGAGTGAGATTCGCGCATTAATAGACCATGAACATGATCATCAGCAATCTATATCTACACCCAAACCCTCCCCCTTCATCCGCCGGCGCCAAACCCCCAACGAACCCCCCTTCGAACTCCACCCCTCCCTAAAAATCTACCTCTACTGCACGACCGCCCCCTGCGGCGACGCCAGCATGGAACTCACCATGGCAGCGCAAGACGACCCGACACCATGGGAAATTACCCCCTCAGAAGAGGAATCAGCATCGGCAGGCCTCCTCTCCGGCCGCGCCAACTTCTCCCAGCTAGGCATTGTTCGCCGCAAGCCCGCGCGCCCAGACGCCCCATCCACGAAAAGCAAGTCCTGCTCGGACAAACTTGCCCTGCGACAGGTGTCGTCTCTCTTGTCGAGGGGGGTGAGTCTGTTGGTGGCTGTTACGGAGAATGCGTATCTGGCGGGGGTGGTGATGCCCCGTGAGGAGGTGAGTGAGACGGGGTGTGTGAGGGCTTGGGGGGTGGAGGGGAGGATGGGGCCTTTGGTATCGAGGTTCGAAGAGGGAGGAGGGGGTGGGTACGGGTATGGGTATAAGCCGTTCCGGGTTTTGTCTGTTGATATGGAGGTTGTGGAGGAGTTGTGGGCGTTTGGGAAACCGAAGAGTAAGGAGGCTGGGATGAAGTGTAAGCCCGGGAATATCTCGGCTGTTTGGACGGCTGCGCCGGTTCTTGGGGGAAGTAACAGTGGTAGTGGTGGTGGGGTGGATCGCTATGCGGCGGAGAATGGGGCAAAGCAGTTGCCGAAGTTGAGTGGTTCGTGGACCGGGTTGTATGAGACGATCATTGGGGGGATGAAGCAGGGGTATAAGGCGTCGGTGCCGGTGGGGAAGGGCGCGTCGGCGCTGTCGAGGGCGAAGATGTGGGGGGCGTTGAGGGGGGTGTTGGGTGGTGGTGATGGTGATGGTTCTGAGGGCGGAGATGGAGGGCAGGTGGTTAGGGCAGCGTCGTATAAAGAGTTCAAGAGGGCTGCGCTTGAGACGTCTGTGGGAAAGGCACGGGAACGGGCTATGCTGGAGGCGAAGAAGGTGCTGGTGCCGTGGGTGCCGAATGATGGGGATGATGAATGGGGGTTGAAGGTGTTGGTGGATCAGAAAGGGAAGAAGAGAAAGCGTGATGACATTAAAAAGAATAAAGATGTCCAGTCTAATTAATACATGTTATGTCCGATATGTGACTCGTTCAGACGAATAGTATCATACATTAAGAACTTTTGTTCGGTCTATACCCATAATTTCAGTAAATGCCAGGAAAGATCCGGCTCCGGACCAACGACGTATACCGGTCCCAGTCGGCTCCGTACTTGCGCTTGCACTTCTCCTCATCGCGCTGTTCGCGGTGGATCAGCAGCGTACCAAAGTACACCAGGAAGAAGTACGTGAAGATCATTCCCCAGCCCCGGCTCTCGGGGGTCTGCACTGCCTGCTTCTGCAGGTCCCCGGTGGCCGGGTTGATGCTGTGGACGATGGCGTAGCCGGCAATGCCCGTAGGCAGACAGTACGACCACGACATGACCCAGTCGCCCAGGTAGTTGATGTGGCGGGCGCTTCCCCACCAGCCAGACGTGATCAGCTTGGAGCCGCTGGCCGTCTGGATGTACTTGAGGTGCTTGACGCGGGGGTCGTTCGGGTTGGTGCGGAAACGGTTCTTCTGGTTGTTGGCGCCCCGGAAGATCGAGTAGCCAACGGCAGTAACAGCCAGAACGAGCAGGATGCCATTGAAGCCCAGCTCGTACGGGAAGACGGCCAGGTAGCGGGTCTGGAAGTTGTAGATAAACGGCACCCAGACGAGGTCGCCAAACGAGAGCATGAATCCGAAGCCGTCCATGATGATGTCCATTGTAGTCAGCAGGGCAGGCTCCATGTACAGGCCGTCCAGGACATAGAACGCCTGGAAAGCAGTCGAGATGACGATCGAGTCCGTGATGTAGCCGTAGGTGCGGTACTGGCGGGCAATGTTCGACAGGTTCAGGATGATCCACCCCAGCAAGCCGGGGCGCATTTCGAGCCAGGACTTAATGTCAATCGTGCGCGAAGCTTCGCTGACGAAGGGAATCGGCAGGCGTACCCGGGGGTTCAGCTCTCTGCCAATGAAGAAATCATACAACGCGTTGCCAGTGTGACCACCCGGAGCTAGCTGGCGGAGCTCGGGGTTGGGCTGCCCGGGGGCCGGAACGGTGAAGCTCTTCGCATAGACGAAGACGGCGATGACAGTGCAAATCACTAGGTTGGCGGTGATAACCTGCAGGTAGTTGTCCCAGAGGAAGGTCCAGACAGCAAAGTCCGCACCATAGACGTAGGTGCCCGTCGCACAGCCGGAGAGGATCAGGACGGCCGACAGAAAAGCTGCAGGGCGTTAGAGAGGCAGATACGAGTCAATTAAAGAAACCAACCGTTGAACTTGTAGGGCAATCTTCCTCCACATGCCAATTCGGTGCCCTCGACCTCCTGGCCAGGCAGGAACACGTACATGGCCAAGCTAAGCAGATAGTAGCCCAGCACCCAAAGTGTCACGCTGGTGTCATAGAAATCCGCAAACCCTCCCTTGGGCCAGCCAACCTCCGCCTTCAATTGGTCCAGCGTCACGGTAGACGGGTGTAGTAGCGAAGGAGCTGGGCAGCCAGAGACATCGTTACACAGGAAGGTGAAGCTGTAGACCAGCACGGGCAGACCAAACACGATCCCAAACGCACCGAGACTGTGGGGTCAGTATCCAATTGTCAATTGTAACCGAGCATTGAGCACCTACGGTCCTCCAAATTCGTAGCCACGTTTCTCTGGAATGGGCTGAACCCGGACCTTGGTCTTGGAGTCCTTCTTGGGAGCCATGACGGGCTATACTGGATCTTGATATGGGGATTAAGGAGAAACTGGAGAAGAAGCCGCGGGACTTTTGGCAGAAGCGGAGCCGACGATGCGGGCGGTGAGAAGCTCTCGATGGAATCTCCGCAAGAAATGCGACGTTTCATCTCCGCGCATTACGACGCCTGCTTCATCTGCTGCTCCTCCTTGCCCTTCCCTTCTTTTCTCTCTCTTCTTTTTCTTCTCTTTACCTTTGGTCTCTCCTTTGCTTTGTTCTCCTTCGATCTTCCCAAACCTACCGATCAGTCCCTACTTCCAGCTGCCTGATCCATCCTCGTTCCCTTCCTCGGCTTAGAACCGTTATCGCCGACCGTCCCGGCTGTCTCCACCGGAGATCATCTTCCCACCATGAAGCCACCCACATCCTCCTTAATGAGGTTTCTCTTCCTCCTGGCTGCTCCGCTTGTCTCGCAGGCTGCCTCCGATTCTTCTGCTCCGAAGGATGCCCTCTCTCCCTGCGTCGTTCGCTCTCCCACGACTGGCCTATTCTACGATCTCAACACCATCTCCTTATCTCCGCCCCCAGTAGACGGCGACAAACCTCGCAAAGGCGCCCGAGATGAGAGTTGGCACGCCAGAGGACACGATTACAATGCCAACTTTACGTTAAATATCTGTGCGCCCGTGGTCGAAGATATCAAGGATGTGGTGGGAGTGGACCGCGCAAGGTGGAGGAATGTTAGCGCCTACTACGAGAGGGAGGGTAAAGTCTACTCCATTGGGTACGGTGACATTATTCTTCTATACCACTTGCCATAATCACTAACAGACGCGGTGCAGTCAACAAGCATCAGACCCCTTCTTCCGCGGCCGAAAGCTGGTCATGAACTATACCAATGGCTCCCCTTGTGCCGGCGACTACATCGGAAATGCCGCCCGCACTAAATCCACCATTATGTCGTTCCTTTGTGAGCGCGATACCCCTGCCTCTCAGGCGACAGTCTCTTTTGTCGGCACTATGGACCAGTGCACATATTTCTTCGAGGTTCGAAGCTCTGCCGCTTGTGGCGCGACCGCGCCCACACCGGATAACCCGGGTCTTTCGCCAGCCGGCGTTTTCGGCGTAATGTAAGTGAGAAACACTCTAAGGTAGGACCAGTAACTGACAAGCATAGTGCCTTGATTGCCGTGGCGGCGTACCTGGTCGGTGGTTGCGCGTACCAACGAACTGTCATGCACCAGCGCGGCTGGAGACAGTGCCCGAACTACAGTCTTTGGGCGGGAATGCTCGACTTCATCAAAGTAAGTATACTGGCGTTAATCCCGTTCCGACGGTCCCGGCGGCACGAGCAGGCCCCATACAAGGAGTTTGGCAATGCAAGGTTACCTGTTTCGAGGATGGATTGAATCTGCTTTGGCTGGTCTGGAGCTCAATTACATCAGGCGTGCTTGCCATTCGTCTTTCCTTACGCTTGTCTTTCTTGCTTGTCTTTGAAGTCACTCGTTTGGACATCTAGCCTTTTGGACATTTAGCCGTGTTGAACGCGGTATACACAGTCATTGCTCGTGCAGGCCTAGCAAAGACGTCCTATAGAGCAAGCTGGAAGCATGTCAATAGCACGATTGATTGATTCTAGAAATCTTTCCTTGCTTCACACATCTTTCTGAACACATACAACTGTCTCATTTGCTATTCTTCAGGAATACATTCATTATACAGAACCCTAAGCTAACCTCATATCCTCTCTCTTCCCCTCTAAAACAGGACATGATCATCATCCTCTTCTCCTCCCTAGCCCGCCTCCTCCGCTTAAAACGCTCCCCAACTCTCGGTCACGGCCACACCCGCGGTAACAGCGTCAACCACCGCGGCAGTTTCGGCCGTCGAGGCAGTGACGTGGATGCCGAAAATCGACTGATAGATCAGTTAGATGAGGAGTGGGAGGATTAAAAGTATCCGTTTGTTAACTAACTTTGTTTGTTTTCTGGGATTTATAGCGCAACTATATGATATATTGCTGCCAGCATTGGTTGTATTTTGTTGTACAATGGCCGATTATCATACGGATGGTGCAAGCATGCATGGGTTGATTTATCGATTGATTGATTAAGCTGGCTTTGTTTCAGAGCGTCTTTCATTATTATTACTATGAGGTGCATGAGAATATGTTTTGCAATTTACCATACTACCCGCGGCCAGTCTACTACTACAACTATATATTTTACAGGCAACTATGTGTAGTAGCACCTTATAAACAACTGCAAGTGATGTTAAACCTAAATGATGGCTGGACAAGTCCTCGATTAAGCAAATACACACATGTCCTTGACGAAGAAACATTAGACTAACCACACCCAAAAAGACAACAACCTACAACCCAGATAGCATACCACACAATTGACCATTTCACCTAAATTTGGGAATACAGAAAAACAAAAAATGCATTGTCGGGGAGTCGAACCCCGGCCACTCGCTTGGAAGGCGAGTATCATAACCGTTAGACTAACAATGCTTGCTAGTTGAAATGTAGTCCTTACAACAGCTCACAATCCGCAAAGCATTAAAGTCAGATATAGGGTATGGCGCTCGAGCTAATGAACAGAGTGGTATATTTTGCTAGGTTGAGCTTAATGGGAATATGTATGATTGAAACATGGAAATGACTTATCGGATGGTAGAAAGTGTACGGCTCAACGTAGTACTTGTATGTAGGTCGACCAATTTAGTCAAGGCGACCACACAGTTACATCTCAGACAATGATGAATCATTGTAAACGTGGGATGATTTCGCAATTATAAACGGCCGAATAGATACTAACTATAATATTTACTATTCTCATTAACCATACACTACCTTTAATTTACTTTAAAACAATGCAACATGAATTATAATTCCTTCCGACACATGCAGGTTAAGCTTCAAACCACCCCACCCCATGCAAATCCCGCATCCTACATCACTGGTGGTGCATAGTGGGGTATAAGACAAATAAATGCCAACTATCTCCAAGGAAGCATCATTGGTCTAGTGGTAGAATTCATCGTTGCCATCGATGAGGCCCGTGTTCGATTCACGGATGATGCATTCTTCCAAGCATTGTTAGTCTAACGGTTATGATACTCGCCTTCCAAGCGAGTGGCCGGGGTTCGACTCCCCGACAATGCATTTTTGCTGTTTTCATTGTCTACCTATCTGCCTTGTTCTTTTGATTTACTATTCTTGTTCTTTTTGCTCAGATGGCGGGGTTACTGGGCTATGAATCTGTTCATGGCCGCTTCACCACTTGTGTCCAACCAATATTTGGCTTACTGTATTCATGATACATCCATCGAGTTATCTACGAAAGCGGATGAAGACTCATAATTAGGTTTAGGTTGAGGTATATTTATTCTCTGTTGAATATATAACCATAATATAAATACACGGCATCAAGGCATGACATGACTAGACCAGACTAAAAGCGTCGCGTCGCATCGCATGAACCACATAGCCAAGGTCGTTCATAAACTCCAAAATCTTTTCCAAAACCAGACCGTCCGCCCCAAGCCCGAATGTACCCCGCTGAAAACTAAAAGCCAAATCAAATGATATTTCCTCCTACCTGCAGACACAAATACTACAATTGCTCATGCCTGTGAACCCCGGTTCACCCCCAGTCCTAAGTCAAATGCCCCCATTGATATGTTTCCGAACCCAGAGAGATCGGGACCTCCTACGACGGGGTTGCTTGAACCGGCGGCTTGTGAATTTGGATCAAGGCCTCCACCGGCGCCTACGGGATCGAGGTTGAAGGGCAAGAACCAGGCGCTGGGTTGATAGTATTCACCTGCACCGGACGGGGCATTAGGGTCTAATTGACCGGTAAAGATGGTGGAGGGGTCTTGGTTAGGGGGAGCTTCGGGGCGGTTCACGGGAGCGGGCATCGCCGGATTCTCGGGTGGGACGAGGGACGCAGACGGGTCAAAGTCGCCAAAGGAGCCGTAGACAAATTGTCGGTCCAACTGCGGGAGTTGGTCTGCTGCGGGCATGGAAAAGTCGAAGCCGGGTTGTGCGAAGGGCTGCTGTCCCGCGCGGTTCTGGTTGAACACGGCCGGCTGAGGGAATCCCGTACCGGTGGTTCCCAGCATGCCCGGGGCGCCGTCCATAGCGATTTCATTCATCGACTGCGGCGGAGTTGGTCCATCGAATCCGCTCACGCTGTCAGCCTTGCTGCTCTTCTTCGAATGCCTACGCGGGGCGCTCGGCTGTGGTGTAGGTGAAAGACTGGCAAAGAACTCCTCGACGCTCTGAAGGTCTGGCCGTTGACTCATGACACCATCGTCACTCTTTGCCTTTTGAGGATCGGGTTCCTCCCAGTGTGACCTCGACATCCCATGAGGATACTTGTCGAACCAGTCGCCATACTGGAACATAGGCGCGATCTGCCCACCATTCTGCGTAACCACCGTGCCTTTGATGGCCGCATCCGCAAATTGGCGGTATCGGTCCTTGGCACTTTCTACCATGTAGTGAAACATTCCCCAATATTTCTTCATCTTATTGAGGTACCGGTATGTATGGCGCAGATTTTCCTTCGAACGCGCCTCCAACTGTGCGTTCTTCGAGAATATGCCCCATATATGGACAGTGCTGGCCGAATAAGCGCAGTATCCAGCGAACGGGACAGTGAGAGGATAAGCTGATGCACGGTCGATGAGGATAGAAATATGATGAGCAGCTTCCACTGCTGCTCGGCCGGCATTGCTCAGGAATGCCTTGGGCATGTCACGGGGAGGTCGTCCTCCCGGTGATAGCGGTATGGCGAATTGATTCAAGAAGAGCATGTTCTGGTGGATGATAATGTGCAGAAAGATGAACTGGTTGGCGATTCGGTCGGCTGCATGGATCTGAAGGTTTTCGTAAGTGAACAAGAGATGGCTAGGGAGAGACGCGGAAAACTCCTCAATCTGCCGCTTGAGGCGCATGTACCCAGACTCCTGCGACCACAGTGGCTGCGTGTCTTTTCTTTTTCCTCCGAGGTTGAGATAATCAACGATGCGGCCCCATATGACAACTGCACGGATGATATAGGCTGATACACCCATGTTCTCCTTCGCATTAGATAGCTGACCAACATCGTCTGGAACTGGATTGAGAACATTGCCGTCCAAGTCTTCCGTGGGCCCCGGGATCTCCATCTGAAAATGTGACTCCTTTATAGGGAGCTGTATTTGCAGGAACTTCTCGTTTCCTATCGGCGGACGCTGACTCCCGGATGAATTATAACGGTCCATCAAGAAACACGCCCACATGGTTCGCCTTCGTATCTCCCGATCCGTAAAACTAAGCTGCGATCCGTTGCCATTGTTCTGGACTAGTAGAGGGTCATAGTCGAGCTCCCTATGTAATTGCAGGGCATACGCCATGCGCAGTGCTTGGCCACCGAATGACCAACTCCGCCCGCCATGACATGTACCGAACTCGTGAAGACCCAGAAGGAGGAAGACAGTCAGGATAGTAATATTAGGTTCATCATGGCGACTCAGGGCTATAGCAGCTGCTGGATTGGCCCAGTTTTCGCCACGCAGGAAAGGAGGTTCGGAATTGATCTGTGGATGGGTTGAAAATCGAGCGGAAACGGCGCAAACGGCAAGTATGAGAACTGGAGGAACGGTTCTCGCCTTGAGTCTTCGGATGAAGCTTGGCTTGTGAAGGAGGAGGTAGGACTGCCCGTAGACGCAATCGAAGAACACCTCTGCCAAGTGCTCCTGGATCTCCAATGACGGTAAAAACTCGGCACCTGCACTCATTAAGCCCGACGCATCACCTGGTTTACTCTCACGGCGCATCGGAAAGGTATCCTGCGGACCATTGCGGCTCTCCCGAGCCCACTCATCCATTTCCGCAGCAAAAGCCTCTTCCGCTGTCCGCTTCTTCTGCGCCTTGTTGGTCTGTCCGGGTTGAGGCGGTCGAACCACCGACCGGCCAATGGCACCCATATCCCTAGTTTCTTCCTTGGGGATGGTTTTGATGACCCGGTCCTCCATCCTCTTCAAGCGCTTATCCAGCATCGCCATGTAGTCCGTCCGGGGCGCCGCCTTTCTGGTAGTGACCTTGTAAACACATGGTATTCGAGAGCGCGAGCAGTGCTTGCACGCAGGCTTTTCGCCCGAGCATCGAATCTTTTTTCTTCGACAAGCAATGCAGGCGAGGGGTAGGCGCTTTCGCTCCTTGCCGGCTTTCGTCTTCATTTCGCTCCACGCTGGTTTTTCGCCTCCCTGTTGATCGTGATTGTGTGCGGGGTCGCCTCTGCCGTCGTCCCGGTGGGCATCGATCCCCGATTCGTGCGAGGTACCCGGATCACCGGCAGTAACGGCGCTGCCGGGATCACGCGAGCTGGCCCGGCTATGGTTGTCGAGGTCTTCGGGAAGGACGATATCGTCGTGGCCCAGGGTCAGGCCGGAGGCCAAGGGGGACTCGTCGGACTCCGGAGGGATCATGATGGGCGCAGGTACCCCAAGAACAAGACCCGGATCATCGTTCGGTAGGAAGGGGGTGGATGCGGAGGGAGTTGGCCACAGGGTCTGGTCCTGCTGGTGCTCTGGGGAGAAAGACGGGACGAAACCGCGGGATGAGGCGGTGGTCGAAATCGGTGGGTATGGGGAAGGCTGGCTGGGACGGGCGCTGACTGGAGGCTTGGCACCTCTCGCCGTCGTCATCCTGGGGGAATGTGCCCTTTAGTAATTTAAATGTTCGTCGTCCCCGGATATTGTTTTCACTATAGTAAATATTTGTAGAAAATGTCAGGTTGGGGATTCTGGGTGATGATAATGATGCCCATAAAGAAAAAGGTACAGCGCCAATAAGGAACCTAGTTTCCAGAACATGGGTGATGTAAAAAAGAAGGTTCAATAGCTGAACGTGCAAGTCCGGAGTGTCATCGGTGGTAATATATATGGGGCTGCGGTCATTGGACAACCATCAACTGGCTCAACCACCCAGACCCTTGCGGAACCCACTAGACAAGACCAATCCCCAGGCGAACTAGAACAAATAACATCGAGAAGGGAATGAGGTACACAATAGCGGTGGATGGAATCGTGCAGCGAGGGAACGTATCGGAAGCCTGCAGCGACGTTGGGTAAATACCAACGAATGCATGGCGTTTCTAGCCCGCAGTATCACTGGCTGCTGTTATCCCGCAATGATCCCGGGGAAAAGTTACGCTATCAACTACTAGTTTAGTGCTGGCTTCTTTGCTGACAGACGTCTCCTTACTCAATTTCCTCGACTGTTGAATTTATCTAAGCTTGTATCTCCGGGGCTTATAGTATTACGGTACGGATATATAATCCATATCTTCCGACATGTCCACATCCGAATATGTCCTCCATTATTCCTCCCACTCTCACTCCCCCCAATCAGTTCAACCATGGCCGGTGCTCAAACTTCGTGCTAGTGTGGTGCACGCGACTTCCCCTCTCGTATCCTGGTCAAGCGTCTCTAGCCGGATGCAACCTAGCATTAGCCCGAGCTTGCTGCGGTCCGGGGCCATCCTACGACGATTTGGGCCGTCCAACTCGCTGACGCGGTGTGGCACTCTCTATTGACGCCTGAATTTCCGAACCCAAAGCATAGACACCATAGCTAGGAAAGACGATCCAGAGAGCACTAATGCGACCGTTAGATGAAACAACAACACCACCAAAGAACTGAAACCTACTTGGGTATGATCCACAGGAAGAACAAGGTCCAAGGGTCATTGCGATCAACGTCGGCGAAACCAGAGAAAGCCTCGTTCAGCCCTATGCAATATTCATTAGAGTCATATTCCAAACCAACCCTGACAGCATAATGGCGACTCACAGAATAGGGCCGTCTTCGCAAGAGTCATAACCGAGGCGCTGTATGCCACCAGAAGCGCAGTCGCGCCGGGACGACCAGTAACAACCTTGGACTCTTTCAGCATCCACATCGGTCCTTTCTTGGTTTTGCGTTGGCCTCGAGACGTGTTTCCCGCTGTGACCCCATGCGTATACACAATCACCAGGTAGTAGATATATCCAGCGGTCTCGACCAGGTTCAAGATCGTTTGCGCAATGGTAAATTCATTGCGCGCATTGAATGCCGGCCAGCCGTAGAGGTAATCGATTGTGCCATACAGCGCATACGGAGTCCAGATCGGGGAATGTAGCTTGCTTTCGAGCTTCAGGTGAGGGCGCAGCAACACGTAGCTGGCATCCCATAGTACTAGCGGGACGGAGAAGATCAACCACAGGGTAATGGCACCAGACGGGACATGCACCCATTTTTTCCCGGAGCCATTGGCACCTGTAGAAGATGAAGACGGTGTTGATGGCGGCGAAGCTCTCCCAGTCGCGGGGGGCGGAAAGTCGCGGGGATGGTGTCGCGTGGAGACCATGATGATATTCGTGTAGACAATGAAGCGTATCGATTGGGAGTTAGGTTATTGGCAGGGCAAAAGAATCACGAGATTCATGTGAGGATAAAGATTTGAAAGACATTAAGAAGATTGAGCGCATGGATGCGAAAAGGTGAACCAGTCCTTCCGGGGGGCTCCCAAGTATGAGTGACGGATAGTGACGTCGTCCAAGTTGAGCTCCAGCGCCACCTGTTCGCTGGCATGACGGGTGGGTTCGTTTTCCCTTCCATGAGATTTCCATGACCCGATCTGGACTGGACCCTAGACAGCTCGGATATATCTAATCTTCGATGAAAATAGATCCGGGAGATTGAAGATCTCTCCACTCGTGGGGATTTCAGCGGTGCGCGGAAGGGGGATATACTCTCCGCCGCCTGGCTCTTTACGTTTATCCGATAGCTGTCTCTTGCTGCGCTGACCTCTAAACAAGCACGAAGTTGCGTTGCTCGCTTGTAGTCAATCCTAGACCTTTTGATTTATCAATAAAGAGATGAGTAGAGTGTGGACAAGCTTTCTTCTCTACAAAACACTATGTTCTGCTTTGTCACACGATATAGTGTTGTAGTGTACTTAGCAGATACACAGTAGTAAACCTTCCGCTTGGATGTCGCTCTGCAGCAGGATGCAGAAAGTCTAGAGCCAATACCTCAGCCATGATCTTCATCTTAGCGGACACCTGGTCCTTTTTGTTTCACGAACCGGTGGGTCGTCGTGGGTGTTGTTGTCCCCTAATGTGATCGTCGCACCAGATAAAGTGCTTATGGCTTCAATGGAGCTTGGGCCGAGACAGAATCCACTCAGCAAGCATTGGAAACAGTCCACAGACATGCCCAATCATGCTTTCTACAGTCCCACCGAGCATGTCTTGTCATGGATGAGAGTTCATCGATCTGCCTCGATCGTTCCGGTTATCCTTCGCTCCATGTATCCCAGTTGGGAAAGATGCCCCGAAGCGACTACGGTTTGCCGTAAAAGCAGATAGCGCAGAAGATACGCCGAAGAGCCCCCAGAGCCAGTGCTAGCTTTCTCCACAAAAGCCCACTCTTTTGGGCAGCATACGGTTACGTTATAGTCGTTTCGAATTGCCAGTTCGCGGGGAAGGTCACTTCGGGTGAGCACTGACCACATTCTCACTTGGTAAGAGATGGACCCCAAGAAGCACCAAAAGGTCGAAGCTCACCAAGCATGCCTATGCGATGTACACAAATTGCTAATTTGTCGATACAGGATCTCGATAGACTTGCTCGCATCCGAGAAAATCAGCGGAATAGTCGCGCTAGGAAACAACAGCACACCCGCGAGTTGGAAAAGAAGTTGGCTGCTTTGCAAGAACAAGCGCGTCACCGGGATGTGGAACATAGAATGGCCGTGCAGAAGCTTGAGGCGGAGAACAGGAAGTTGAGATATCTTCTGACTCGTTCGGGCTTGCCGTCGGAATTATTAGAACAGTATCTGCAAATTGATGATCCAGCCTTGACTGAGAAGGTAGCCATTCCGAAGCTTCGTTCGACTGAAGCACAATGCCAGTCACAAGACAGTCCAGCCTGTATACCAAAGGCGAGAAATGCTGCTACTAGTGCACTACAATCAATTGGGTCAGGCCTTTCTAGTCCGGGACAAAGCTGTGATCGTGTTACAAAGCCTCGGTCGGAGATTGTGCAAGGGGCCTCGGACATTGAAGTGCCCGTCCGAGACCAATCTGTCTGTGGCTGCGGCCCAGGCGAAGCTGTGGAGTCATGGCCAAGCAATGGAGATGTTCTGAATACTACGCTTTGTGCCATTGCAGATGAATTGATCGACCAGTACAATACTCGTGGAGTGGAGCTGTCAGAGATCCGCAGGAAACTCTGGGCCGGTTTTTCCAAAGGACTCACTACAGAGGAGGGATGCAGAGTACAAAATCATATACTGTTTCAGGTTCTGGACGAGATAAGCAACAGCTGACATTATGTCTATTGTTTTGTGATGGTATCCAATATAGGCTCATCAATACGGTTAAGGAGCCCACTTTTGTCTTTTTGCAACCCACTTGACCACATATACCAACCCCAGAAGCACGGGGACCTCAATGAGAGGTCCAACTGTTGCTGCCAAAGCCTGGTCACTATCCACGCCAAATGTTGCTATCGCGACTGCGATAGCGAGCTCAAAGTTATTGCTGGCAGCAGTGAAACTCTGCGTGCAAGACAGTCTGTATCCGAAACCGCAGCGCCGTGTTACGGCAAGAGTGACACCAAAAATGACAGCAAAGTAGACCACCAGAGGCGCTGCTACCCGGATAACAGATACGATCTGGTGGACCACATGTCGCCCCTGCGACGCAAATAGAACCAAGATGGTGAACAGCAGGCCGATCAGGGACAGCGGGCTGATCCATTTCAAGAAATGCTTATCGTACCACTCTCTGCTGATCAGGAACCTAAGGGAGAAACGAGTGACGATAGCTGCTCCCAGAGGTATACCAAGGAATACGCCGACGCTTTTTGCAGCCAGCGAATAGTCGATTGTTAGACCATGATTCGCTCCACCAATGACGCGAATGAAGAAGATGGCGAGGGGTGCGAATAGGACCATTTGCAAGATCGAATTTATGGCGACTAGAATCGCGCAGTATTCCCCATCACCCCCTGCTAGTCCTGTCCAGACGAGGACCTATGCACGTCAGCTTGTTGCACTGCTTCCAGGCAGGAGTGTCATACCATGGCAATGCATCGAGCAATACCGACAAGGATGAGGCCTTCTCGAAGGCCCCTCTCGTCAGGAAGAAACGCCCAGGCGAGACCGAGCTACCTCACATTAGCCCACCATTACCCACAATGTGACACGGACCTACCATGAACAGCGGAGCTATGATCCAATTGACGACAATGCTGAATCCAACCTGCACCCACAGTCCCTTTTCCCGAAATGACCGATGCAGCGTTTCGAACCTCACTTTACACAAGATGGGATACATCATGACCAAGAGACCGATAGCTAGGATGCTGTTGGCATGTACTCTTCCATATTCAATTTCAATCAATGAATGGACAACAACGTACCAATAGGCACAGAAACGCCCACAAACTTCCCCCTCTCTAGCGCTTTGCTCGTATTAGGGACGAAGTTCCCCAAAATTATACCAACCGCCATGGCAAGGAAGATCCAGACCGCAAGGAAGCGATCCAGTATAGCCAATTGCTGGAAAGCAGACGATGGGCCTTCTTCGAAATGGTCATGCTGACTCTCGCTGCACGCCTCTACATCGGGATGATCCTTCTCTTCGTGTTCCATCGTAGGAATCATCCTTTCGATAATATAATTAGACGCGCAAGCGTAAAATGAGAATACATTCCATGGTCCTTGCTTTTTTGATGCCATACATCGGGACGCCAAGTCGAACAACCAATCAGAATCGAGCAGTGACATACTGCGTATCACGTGATATACGGAGCCCACGGTACTGTACTATAGAGATCCAATGCTCTTAGAAATACCAGAGCACAGCATCATATATTCATTCAAATATCTGCAAACATTATGCCCCCCCCGAAGTAGTATTACCTGGGAGTTATCGATGCAGAAACCTGTGCTTGATATCGACCAAAGCAAGTACACCCTGTAGACCAGGTTACAGGAGTTCTCAGATTGTCTGAAGCGAATTAGTAGTGACTTGATTGATAAAATGTCTCTTCTAATCCCTTCCACTAAATGATAATACATATTTCCCTCCCCTACCCAAATCGTGGCAATATAACCCACAGACATTTGGAACGAAATGCAGGAGAGAGAGAAAGGAAAGTAAACCCCCAGAAGGAGAAAGAAGTAATAAATCTGTGTAAGATTCGGGCCTAACCGATCCGATGATCCGAAGCGCAGCATCTAGTAATTTTAGTGCCAAAGGAAGAAAAAGAGATTGAGCACGCGCCGTGGATAATGGGGAAAGGTATAGGCATGGATACATGCAATGTAACGTCATAGTTGACGGGAGAGAGACAAAGAGAGCAATTAATCTCGTGTGTTTTTGTTCCCCGACAAGACAGACATTAATCTGTATATCTTTTGCATTAGGAGGTATAGTATAAATTTTCTGGTTTAGATCTAGTTGGTAGTCACACCTCCAGATTCATTATTCTGACTGCCTAGTGCATTTCACTTCGCTCGGACCCCTCTACTAAATGTCTAAGTCGCCGATGAATATCCGGAGTACAGTACATGATGCCGTCCGTTGATATTACTAATGGTGGATACCCTATAGGACTGCTTATAATTGTAGGATACGAGAACACTGGAATGATTCTACCGGACATACCACCTGCCCGTCGTACGGGTAATCATCGGCAGGAAGACAGGCTAGTGTGGATGCCGTTCGGGTTCATCCGTCAATGAGCCTTGGTGAGTTGCTACATGTCCCCGGGTTTGCCGCGGTTGTGGCTGGTGGAGGTCCCAGTTCCAGGATACACCCCACACGGGGAAGGGTTGAAATTGCGAAGGCTAACTCGGGTGTCTAATACACTGTTTAATGAGTACCTTCTGCCGGGCTTTGCTTGATTAGTATGCCATGGGAAAATAGCCCTGGCTTCATTTCCAATGCATGTACGAGGGCGTCGTGCTGCTTGTAAGCTTTTAGTGGCTGGGACACTTTACCTTGAACCTGTTCTATATCAGTGATACAGATGCGACTTTTCTAGACTTCCCGTAGATATCGGATACCAGGCTCGGGGCTTTCGGGTCCATGTAGCTGATTTACTTCCCGTCTCGAGGCTTTCGGCGTCAAGATGATTTTCGAATATCGGCATGCCTAGCAGCAAACAGGATGTCAGTCGGAAAGATGCCGTTGCTTGTTATCCTGGGTGTGTGAGACCAGGAGCGCGGATGGTGCGGGGGTGGGAGGCTCGAGTCAAAGCCAGCCAAATCTTGGCAGATGACGCCTGGACAGATCAGGATTGATCTTAGAAAATTAGGTAAAGCAAGCGAGAGGCAAATAGTAATGCACGTCGGGCTCAGAGGGGGCCGCAACCGGAGTACTCGGCAGTTCAGAGTCGAAGAATAGAACTCATCTTCGATCATGCAATCTAGTATATCCCGTACCCACAAACAAACTGGGTCTTTGGTTACCTTTCAAAGGAAGGCGACATATTGGTAAGCAAAAGAAATGGAAGAAATGGCTCAACTTCTACCCGTAATCGGAGGTCGAGCGGGCTAGTTTGTCGTCCATGACGGAAACAAGACTTTCATCGAGTCTGAATCCCGAATCCTCAGGGTACTAGACCATACTAGTGAGTAGTAGTGAGTACCCCACGGAGAAATTCCCCACATCTTCAACTAACCCCGAATGGCCTGTCTCTGCATGAGCGCATGCGGCACCTGACCGAGAGCAGCCACCCTCCGAGAAAATTCTACGAAAACGATGCCTTTCTTGTAACCCGGTCAAGCGTTATGGTTCAAGATCATTAGACTGCCATGTGGTCGGCAATGTCCGCTCTACCGGCGATGCGTGGACGATCAACAGTCCGGACTTTGTCCGAGAACTCACTGCGTACAAGCAGTGGATGTCTTGACTAGGACTTAGATAACACCCCATAGTCATGCAAGCAATTTCTCATCTTCAGAGAGTACTCTGACTGTTTGACAAGGCCACTAACGTTATTATTTTGCAGTGGCGCCCCATCACCGTCAGCAGCACCTTAGCCGAAAGTGGGGTAATTTCTTCCCCCAGGCTAACCGCTAACCTGGATAAATGATGAGCGACATTTGTGTTTAGGCGACACCGAGGATAATCGGAGTCAAGAGTGACGCCCGGAATATCGAGAGCAGTGAAGACGTCCCGTTCTTCTTCCGACGGGCTCCCATCTGTGTTGTAGGAAGAAGGAGCTGCTTACCTCATCTCCTTCACCTCCCAAAGTGGAGCATCCCTTCTACTGTTGACCGAAATTAAGAGATTCCAAAGGGAGGAGTGCATTGTTTAGAAAGTGGTAGGTATGGGCTGACCCTTGCGGGAGGCCGTTGGGTCGACGTAAGGTGCATTGAAGCCATGTCGGTACGATGACATTTGTTGTGCTCAGAGACCGCGCTTGGCGGTATCTGCTTGTCTGACATGTCGCCAGGCACCTGTCTAACCAACTGGGTTTATGGTGTACTCTGGTTGTGCCATCGGTCTGACCGCTGGGAAGCTGCTGGGGTGATGAAGGGAAATGCGGGGAATGCTGGGGTGATGAGTGGAAGAAGACGGGATTACACGGTGGATACTGGATTCACACACAAGAGTGACGGTAAGACGCCCAGCCGGATTCGGACCAACAATAGACTTGACGGCACGGATCCATGGGACTCTGGTTAGTAGTTCATAGTACGAAAGTAGTACCTGTGGAGGACTAATTCCTCCAATGACGACAGAGCGGAAAAACTCCCTCTGCTTCATGCTCAATTTCCCCATGCGCCATAGGTATTCACGTCGAGTAAGTAGAAGCTAAAATGTGCAGGGCCACTCGGGATTCGCTCTGGATGGAGTATTGTTTGGCTTTTCCACCTGCTGTATCGAGTTGTTGGCGGGAATGAGCCAGACTTGCATGGAGATGAACTGCTAGACTGGTGTCTCAGTGAAGAATGTAAAAGTTGATTTGATACACCTTCCAAATCAGACATACATCAACAAGGATGTAGTCGAGAAAGGCAAAATATCATGCTTCTATGAGTTAGTTAATCGTTAACTAATGGTGGTATTGACGTAAACTTGGATGGTGCAGGTAATGATGCTGGTTTACCCACAGCTGCAGGGACTGGACGAGGTACTGTGTAACGTAATTACCGGGGCGACCCCTGGCCAAAAAGTAGTGAACTAAACTAAATCCCCTTACCCGAATGGCTTCTTCCCCCCCCAGCTTTTCGTATTTTCCCACTACCCAAGACCATCTCCAGCTTGGTCACTATTGCACTAAAAATGGTCAAAGGAAGCGGGGCTCCAGACTTGTTCCAGCGTCGACCACGGACGCCGTTCCCCATGTTGTGCTGGTCTATAGGCTAGGAATAATCCTTACCCCGGTCAACTCAACCTCACCTGACCCTCCGACCTCTTTTGCCAACCGATGTAGAGTTTGTACATGGCTCTGCCGGCCCGAATGCATCATCGCTCGAGCTCCTTCCAGCTTCCCCGACAGTGCCTTGCTTGCCTAATTTCCGACTCCTCCAGGGCCGGTCTACTGGCTTGTTCCACCCAGTCTCCCAATCGGGACATCCCACGTCGATCAGCATACCGGACCAAACATCCATCGCCCATGCTTAGCGTGTCTCTCTTTGACACTGCATGCGGGACTGTGAATTGCATGAGTGGGTAGCTTTGCGGAGACAGCTGCACTGGCATACATCATCGTTGGGTTCCTCAATTCGCGTGCCGTGGCGGACGGTCACTTTGTGGCGCTCAAACTATTTAATATGGCCCAGCTCCCCTTTCTCTCGCTGTTTTCGTTTCTGTCCTCCCTAAACCTCAAGTCTCTCCATTGGACAGGTGTTGCACGGTTGCTCACCTGGTTTGTTTTGCTCCCCCTTTGGGCGACCTTGCCATCATGAGGTTCACTTTGATCGAGGCGGTGGCTCTGACTGCCGTCTCGCTGGCCAGCGCTGTACGTGCCGTTACTTTGTCCTGTGAATTGCAATTGCGCTCAATTAGATTCACATGTTTGTTTCATCATCGCTGACAATGGTCTATTCATAGGATGAATTGGCCTACTCCCCACCGTATTACCCATCCCCTTGGGCCAATGGCCAGGGCGACTGGGCGCAGGCATACCAGCGCGCTGTTGATATTGTCTCGCAAATGACACTGGATGAGAAGGTCAATTTGACCACTGGAACTGGGTAGGGCTTACATGGCGCAATGTGTATGTTCCGGCTAACAACTTCTAGATGGGAATTGGAACTATGTGTTGGTCAGACTGGCGGTGTTCCCCGGTAGGTTTGAAAAGATTGTCGAGACGGGGCATTTATTGATTAACGGTGACAGATTGGGAGTTCCGGGAATGTGTTTACAGGATAGCCCTTTGGGCGTTCGCGACTGTAAGCCATCTGCTGTTGTTAGGCTTCGATGCTCTTACTGACACGGCGCAGCCGACTACAACTCTGCTTTCCCTGCCGGTATGAACGTGGCTGCAACCTGGGACAAGAATCTGGCATACCTTCGCGGCAAGGCTATGGGTCAGGAATTTAGTGACAAGGGTGCCGATATTCAATTGGGTCCAGCTGCCGGCCCTCTCGGTAGAAGTCCCGATGGTGGTCGTAACTGGGAGGGCTTCTCCCCCGACCCGGCCCTAAGTGGTGTGCTCTTTGCAGAGACCATCAAGGGTATCCAAGATGCTGGTGTGGTTGCGACGGCTAAGCACTACATTGCCTACGAGCAAGAGCATTTTCGTCAGGCGCCTGAAGCCCAAGGTTATGGATTTAACATTTCCGAGAGTGGAAGCGCGAACCTCGACGATAAGACTATGCACGAGCTGTACCTCTGGCCCTTCGCGGATGCCATCCGTGCAGGTGCTGGCGCTGTGATGTGCTCCTACAACCAGATCAACAACAGCTATGGCTGCCAGAACAGCTACACTCTGAACAAGCTGCTCAAGGCCGAGCTGGGCTTCCAGGGCTTTGTCATGAGTGACTGGGCTGCTCACCATGCTGGTGTGAGTGGTGCTTTGGCAGGATTGGATATGTCTATGCCAGGAGACGTCGACTACGACAGTGGTACGTCTTACTGGGGTACAAACTTGACCATTAGCGTGCTCAACGGAACGGTGCCCCAATGGCGTGTTGATGACATGGCTGTCCGCATCATGGCCGCCTACTACAAGGTCGGCCGTGACCGTCTGTGGACTCCTCCAAACTTCAGCTCATGGACTAGAGATGAATACGGCTACAAGTACTACTATGTGTCGGAGGGGCCGTACGAGAAGGTAAACCAGTACGTGAACGTGCAACGCAACCACAGCGAACTGATCCGCCGCATTGGAGCGGACAGCACGGTGCTCCTCAAGAACGACGGCGCTCTGCCCTTGACTGGCAAGGAGCGCCTGGTCGCGCTTATCGGAGAAGATGCGGGCTCCAACCCTTATGGTGCCAACGGCTGCAGTGACCGTGGATGCGACAATGGAACATTGGCGATGGGCTGGGGAAGTGGTACTGCCAACTTCCCATACCTGGTGACCCCCGAGCAGGCCATCTCAAACGAGGTGCTTAAGCACAAAAATGGTGTATTCACCGCCACCGATAACTGGGCTATCGATCAGATTGAGGCGCTTGCTAAGACCGCCAGGTAAGAAGATCCCCGATTCTTTTCCTTCTTGTGCAATGGATGCTGACAACATGCTAGTGTCTCTCTTGTCTTTGTCAACGCCGACTCTGGTGAGGGTTACATCAATGTGGACGGAAACCTGGGTGACCGCAGGAACCTGACCCTGTGGAGGAACGGCGATAATGTAATCAAGGCTGCTGCTAGCAACTGCAACAACACAATCGTTGTCATTCACTCTGTCGGACCAGTTTTGGTTAACGAGTGGTACGACAACCCCAATGTTACCGCTATCCTCTGGGGTGGTTTGCCCGGTCAGGAGTCTGGCAACTCTCTTGCCGACGTTCTCTATGGCCGTGTCAACCCCGGTGCCAAGTCGCCCTTTACCTGGGGCAGGACTCGTGAGGCCTACCAAGATTACTTGGTCACCGAGCCCAACAACGGCAACGGGGCCCCCCAGGAAGACTTCGTCGAGGGCGTCTTCATTGACTACCGCGGATTCGACAAGCGCAACGAGACCCCGATCTACGAGTTCGGCTATGGTCTGAGCTACACCACTTTCAACTACTCAAACCTTGAGGTGCAGGTTCTGAGCGCCCCTGCGTACGAGCCTGCTTCGGGTGAGACTGAGGCAGCGCCAACTTTTGGAGAGGTTGGAAATGCGTCGGACTACCTCTACCCCGACGGACTGCAGAGAATCACCAAGTTCATCTACCCCTGGCTCAACGGTACCGATCTCGAGGCATCTTCTGGGGATGCTAGCTACGGACAGGACTCCTCGGACTATCTTCCCGAGGGAGCCACCGATGGCTCTGCGCAACCGATCCTGCCTGCTGGTGGCGGTCCTGGCGGCAACCCTCGCCTGTACGACGAGCTCATCCGCGTGTCAGTGACCATCAAGAACACCGGCAAGGTTGCTGGTGATGAAGTTCCCCAACTGGTAAGTAAAAATGAGGTCCGAACGAGGTTGAACAAAGCTAATCAGTCGCAGTATGTTTCGCTTGGCGGTCCCAACGAGCCCAAGATCGTGCTGCGTCAATTCGAGCGCATCACGCTGCAGCCGTCGGAGGAGACGAAGTGGAGCACGACTCTGACGCGGCGTGACCTTGCAAACTGGAATGTTGAGAAGCAGGACTGGGAGATTACGTCGTATCCCAAGATGGTGTTTGTCGGAAGCTCCTCGCGGAAGCTGCCGCTCCGGGCGTCTCTGCCTACTGTTCACTAAATAGCTCTTAAATGGCATACCATGATGGCCATGGTATATGAATTAATGATTTATGCCAATAGCAAGACCACTGTAGATGCAGATGTAGAATGTGTATTGCGTAGTAGCGTGTAGATGATGATACAAGCGATCTGACACATGGTAGGAAGAGTGGCGCTAGTTGGGCCGGAAACCAAGCGACGTCATCCGCTGCCGACTTCGCCAGTCTTTCTTCTTTTCCTCTTCAGCCTTCTTCCTCCGCTTAATCCAGCGACCATTGCCAATTGCCTCTACAACAGCCGATTACTATAACACTCTACTCCTGTTCAATATATACACCACAATAACGACATATATACACCTGCCTGGACACACTAGCAACAATGCCCTCTCCCGACCCTCCAGCCCCAGCGATACGACCCTTCCAACCACCCATAACAGCGCTCCTCATCTACCCAGCGACCCTAATCGTGGGCTCACTCTTCTCCGTCCTCTCTCCCACCGCACAAGGCACGCGCGACGACGGCTCCAGCACCCTCCGCCCCCACGTTGAGCCCCTAGCCCCGTCCATCGCGTCAGACCTCAACCTCTCCTTTCCTCCGCCGCGCCCCGTCAACTACTTCGCCCGCAAAGACAACATCTTCAATCTATACTTCGTCAAAGTCGGCTGGCTCTGGACCACCGCCGCTCTCGCTTTCATCCTGCTCTCCCAGCCCGCCTACACCCTCGCCGCTAGCCACCGCGCCCGACGCACTGGCCAGGCCGTCCTCCGCTACGCCCTCGCCACGACAGTGTGGTATCTCACGACGCAATGGTTCTTCGGCCCGCCGATTATTGATCGCAGCTTTGTGCTGACGGGCGGGAAGTGTGAGCGGGCGGTGCCGTTGGCGGAGAACGAGCCCGCCGCGGCGGATGTCAAAACGCTGTTGACGGCTGCGGCGTGTAAACATGCGGGTGGGGCGTGGAGGGGTGGTCATGATGTTAGTGGACATGTGTTCTTGTTGGTGTTGGCGACGTCGTTGGTTGTGTTTGAGTTGGTAGGGGGGAGTCAGGGTTGGGGGAAGGGCGGTGTGAGTGTGAATGTGAATGGGAATGGGGAGGCGGAGAAGGAGGTGAGTGAGGAGGTGGATGTCGTGAGGGTTTGGTCTGGCAGGTTTGCTTGGGCGGTTGCTGGGTTAGGGTGGTGGATGTTGTTGATGACGGGTATTTGGTTCCATACGTGGTTTGAGAAGGTATGTTGCTGTCTGATTGGGGGTGAAGTGATGATGATGACGATGATGCTGATGATTGTAGTTGACGGGGCTGTTGATCGCCCTCGGCACGGTTTATACGATCTACATCTTGCCTCGACGGGTCTTGCCGTGGAGGAATGTGGTAGGCTTGCCGGGTGTTTGAGTATACATGATATGATTACGGCATGATAGATGGTGTAGAGTATAGTACACGATGAATACATTTCTTACCTTAATACACATTAAGCACCGGCGGTACAACAGGCTCATTGTCGAAGAAGCCCCGACAGAAAGCTACCAATTAGCCCAATCACTACCTTTCAAGAGAACCGGAATAAACTCACCTCCCGGAATCAACGCCGCCGCATACATCACCTGCGTAATGGGCCTCAAATCCTCAATATCATCCTCCTCCTCCTCGCCAGCCATATACGGGGCCCAGAAATCCACAATATGATCCGCATACACCTTCAAATCGACCGCAGTATCCTTCTCGGCCAGCTGCTCCGCAACACACTTGATACCCATCGCGGCGCCAAACTCCCTGAACGCCAACCGATACCGCGGATCACGCTGTAGATAGCGCTTAATCTCAAACAGATCATCTACAACATCGTCAGCCACCACCATCCACACCATGAATAGAATAAGAAAGAGAGAGAAGGAATGAACATACAAACCCTCTCGACCCCCTTCCCCAACAACTCCCCGGCCCACTCCTCCTCCTCCCCCTCAACAAGATGCGCCGTCCACAACCCCATCCCCAAATCCAACAAATCATCACTAACCCTCTGCCTCCCCTTCCGTCTCATCACCCTCCTATAATCCTCAATCTCCTCCTCCAACACCCCCTCCCCTCCACCGCCACAGGCCAACTCATAAGCCCTAACCACCCTAAAAACCACAAACCCATCAACAGGGTCCAAATTCCCCTCACTCCCAACCAGCACCCTCCTCAACTCCGTATCCAATTTCCACACCATCCGATCCAACCTCCTCCCATCCACCCCTCTGATGAAGAAATGCGGATGTATCGCCCTGCCCAACTCCACCGCCAGCTTATTCCACTTCCCCTCGCCGCTCGCCACGCTCATCCGGTTCAGCGCGAACATCCACAGCGTCAGGTAATGGTGGTATTGGCCGTCGCAGTCGTGGCCTGTTGCTGAGGGTTTGCCGATGCGGAGGCCGCCGGCGAGCGGGTGGGATGGGGATGCGCCGGGGAGGAGGGGGTGGGGAGGATCGCGCGTCCGGCCGAGGGTGTTGTGCACGGAGGTGATGAGTTGGGAGGCGAGCGTTAGGTAGTGGTTTTTGCTGGGGGGATTGGGGTGGATTCGGTGTAGGGTGAGGAAGTTTAGGACGCCGATGGCGTCCGTCCAGAGGTACCGGCCGAGGTGGCCCCCGGAGGAGGGGGGTGGGGTCCAGGTGCTGGGGGAGGGGGTGGTGGTTATGGAGGGGCCGTAGAGGGTGGTTTGGGCGCGGAGGAAGTGGGTGAGGGTTTGGGGGGTGGGGGTTGGTGGGGGCATGTTGGTGGTTGTGGTTGTGATGGGAGGTGTATAGATGGGGTGGTGGTGAGGGTGGTATAGTATAGGTGTGGGTGTTTATGTAGATAGGGACAAATGTATGGAGGTATAGTGGTATGGAAACGGGGAGACTGCTAGGAGCTGTTAGGGTCAAATCAGAGTTGGAGTTCTTACTGAAACTAGCATGAAATGAATTGATTTGTTCGGCAGAAGAGCTCAGTTATTGTACGTTTGATGTCTATGCAGTGAAGTCATCATGAGCGGGAGGTGATCTCATCTAACCCTAACCACATCTATTATACTGCAGTCTCGTACATCCCGGTACTCATCAACTACAACCATCATGGACTAACCACAGTATCATACATACCGTACTGGTATAATCTATGTTCAAATTCCTTTCCAAAAGAAAGAAGAATATGTCCCTTCAAAACCTCCTCGCCACCGCCGCCCGTCCCCTCCCCCCCATCCACGACCCCAACTTCGCCTCCCACTTCGACAGCTTCGCCAACTACCGCGTCGTCCTCCTCGGCGACGGCAGCCACGGCACCTCCGAGTTCTACGCCGCCCGCGCCGAGATCACAAAGCGTCTAATCGAGCACCATGGCTTCACAACCGTCGCCGTCGAAGCCGACTGGCCTGACGCTGAAGCCATCGACCGCTATGTGCGCCAACGCCCCGGCCCCCAAGCCCACCTCACAAATGACAAGGACGAACCCTTTCAGCGATTCCCAACTTGGATGTGGCGCAATCGCGAAATGCAAGACCTAGTCGAGTGGATGCGCGACCACAACGCCAATCTACCTGATCACCAGAAGGCTGGATTCTACGGCCTCGATCTGTACAGCATGGGGGCATCCATCCGCGCCGTCGTAGATTACCTCGACCGCCTGGACCCAGAGGCAGGAAAACTGGCGCGTCGTCGCTATGGCTGTTTGCAGCCGTGGGTGGATGATCCGACGGCATACGGACTCGCGGCGTTGCGCGGCTTGGCGGACTGCGAAAAGGGAGTCGTGGACATGCTGCGCGACCTGCTGCGAAAACGACTGCAGTATGCGGAAGAAGATCCGCATAATGGCGAAGAGTCGCATAGTAGTCAGCAGAACGCGTATTTAGTGCGTGACGCAGAGAGATACTACAAGGCTATGTATTATAGCTCTGCGTCGTCATGGACGCTGCGAGATACGCACATGGTGGATACGCTACGGCGCATCCTTCGTCACAAGCCCCCAGGCAGTAAGGCAGTGGTGTGGGCGCATAATTCGCATTGTGGGGATGCGCGATACACGAGCATGGGCAGTCGGCGCAATGAGGTGAATATCGGGCAACTATGTCGCGAGCAGTTCGGTCGGGATAAGGTTGCGCTGATCGGCTGTGGGACACATACCGGGACTGTGGCGGCTGCGCATGAGTGGGATGAAGATATGGAGATTATGAAGGTCAAGCCGTCGAGACCGGATAGTTGGGAGTGGTTGGCGCATCAGACGGGCATTGAGAGCTTCTTGTTGGATTTGAGGCCGACGAGAATGAGTCCGGAGTTGAGGAGCCTCATGGCTGCGGAGGATCAGCGGTTGGAGAGATTCATTGGCGTCATTTATCGGCCTGATACTGAGCGCATGTCGCATTACTCGCAGGCTGATCTGCAGAACCAGTTCGATGCGTATGTCTGGTTCGATAGTACCGAGGCGGTTAAGCCGTTGGAAAGGGTGCAGCCGCGGACGGCGATGGGTACGGAGGAGACGTATCCATTTGGGCTGTAGAGTAGACTGTAAGTAATGGTAGAATGGACTGTAAGGAGTAAAAGTAGATAGTGTTTCAAATTAATGATGATGGACGATATAGTTGATGTGATAACTAGCTCATGCACAACACAACACGCTTAGCTAAGCCCTGACGTCAGCTCACCGCCTGCGGGTGTTTGTTTATTCTTGAATCTCGCCTTCGCCCTGCATTCATTTAATCAATGATCCATCCCCCCACACAATCCAATTCTTCGACATCTCGATACCCAATTCCAACGTCACCCGATACACATTGACCACCACCATGGCGGTTCGACGGTCCGCCCGCCTGCGCAGCCGCCAGGCCACCGAGGTGAGCACACCACCCATCCCACTCAGCCTCCATTCCGATGGGCTGCTCGCGCCCTTGCATGACATTCACTGACTCGACCTTAAGGAGCCTGAGGCCCCTGCCGACCCCGTCGTCACTAACAACAACGCCCCCTGCGACACGAACAATCACAACAACTCCGAGAACACGTCCGAAATCGACACAACCATGGCTCGTCTCGGCAAACAGCCGGAAAGATTGCCTCCCGTCGTGGAGCACGAGGAGCCAGCTGATGCTGCTAAGGATGCCCCCGTGCAGCGGTCGCGGAAGAGGACCAAGACTGAGACCGCGTCTAAGAGAAAGTCCAAGGTTGAAGTTAAAGAGCCTGTTGCTGAGGTGACTCCGGCGATCGCTGAGTCTCAGTCCAAGACGGATGCGACTGAACCAGTTGTTGCTGAGACTGAAAAGGAGCCTACTCCCAAGGTTATGGCTGAGCCCGCTGCTGCTGAGACTGAAAAGAGACCTATTACCAAGGCTATACCTGAACCTGCTTTGAAGCTATCGACTCCTAAAAAATCTATCCCCACTCTCAAGGGCACGCCTGTCAACAGAAATACGCCAGTCCAGAAGAACACACCCGTCCACAGAAGCACGCCCGTCCACAAAAGCACACCCACCAGAACTCCCTCCAGCACCCTCGTGCGTCCGTCCCACCAAGAAATGCACCCCAGCAAGGTCCGCCAGAGCACCACCAAACAGGCAGACTCCGGTCTGATCCTGGGCTTCAAGCCCATCAAGAAGGATGCCGAAGGCAAGGTGATCAAGGACACCCTCGCCGACAACACCCCTACCAAAGCCAAGGCCTCACCCGCTCCTTACTACGGCACACCCGCGTTCGAGTTCAAGTTTTCCTGCGACTCGCAGCTCAGTGACGAGGCGAAGAAGCTCATGGAGACCGTGCGCGAGGATGCTGCTAAGATTAAAGCCCAGATGACCCTGGAACCCGACCAGAACCGCGCCGAGGCAGCGGACCGGAAGATCGTGCAGCCCAAGGGCAAGGCCAGCCGCTTCAGCGATGTGCACATGGCCGAATTCAAGAAGATGGACTCCATTGCTGGTCACGCGTCGGCTTTCCGTGCCACCCCGGGACGCTTCCAGCCAGTGGTCAAGTCACTCAAGAGAACCAACTCCAAGGCGCGTTTGGACGATTCGGACCGCAACTCGCCATCACCATCCAAGATTGCACGTCCATCACCTGCCCTTGCTGCCCCTGCTAGCAACAAACGCGTCAAGCACGACAAGGCCGATGATGCATCGACGCGTCGTCCCGCTGCAGCCAGCCCTCCCAAGCCTGTGCAACCCCGGCCCAGATCTACAGTGCGCAGCTCGTTGATGACCCCGACGCGGTCCTCTGCGGCGCGTGCTTCGTCCGTCACCGCAAAGCCGCCCCGCACCTCGATGATCCCGTCGCTCGTCCGGTCTCCAGCTGCGAAGCCGGCCGATGTGCCGCGCACGCCTCAGACAGAGTTCAACCCTCGGCTGAAGAGCAACTTGCCCACTTTGGGTAACCTGAAGTCGATCCTCCGCCGCCACCAGCCTTTGTTCTCTAAGGATCCTGCTAAGATTGCCGCGGGCACCCACGTGGCTGCTCCAGACTTTACCTCGAACCTGCTGTTCGGATCGCGAGGCACCACGGAGGAGCCTGCGCAGACGCCGTCGCCCAAGAAGCGCGTGGAGTTCACTCCTAGTGTGAAGGCCCGCCACGAGGAGGTTATGTTCTCGCCATCTCCATCGAAAGTTCCGGTTGCCAGTCCCTCGCGGACCATTTCCGATGTTGTCTATCCCACACTGCCGGTGTTGACTCCGGAGCAGAACAGGGTCAACGCCAAGTCTCCCGCCCAAGCGACAACCCCTACCATCCGCCATGTCCGCCCGTCAGATGTCCATGCCAACCCTCTGCCTGAGGTTGCAGGCGTGCCGCACGGAATCGGCCACAAGAAGAGGACCCGTGAGAGTGGTGAAGACACCAAGACTAATGATCTCCCTGAGGTCGCAGGTGTCCCTCATGGCATCGGCCAGAAGAAGAGAAACCGCGCTGCCCTCGAGGATGAGACCGACACTGAGAATGTGCCGCCTGTCGACACAACCGCGGACGCGCGCAGTGCTAAACGAATGAAAATGACCTCGCCCTCTCCGATCAAGGCGCCCATTTTGAGTGCCCGCAAGGCTGCGGCCCCTAGCCCAACCAAAGCCGCGACTCCCAGCCCCACCAAGCCTCGCTCGCACACTCCCCTCCGGTCGGTGACGACCAGCCGCATGAGCACTCCACGCATCAGCACCCCGGCCAGTGTGCGCGCACGCAACCGGGGCGTGTTGAGCGTCAGCCGCTTGAACATGCTGGCGCAGCCGAAGAACCGTGGCTAAATCGAATGAGACTAACATTGATTGCATTTCTGAGCGTTGGACGCATGGTACTTACTGCGACATTTCTTGTGATGCTTCTTTTCTTTGGCGGCTGCCGTGTATTTAGTGGTCTGGCTTGGTGTCTCCGGGACTTTGATTCTAGTGAAATTGTAGGCGCTGGGATGCATCCGGTATGCAAGGCGTTCATGATTTGATTGATTGGTGAATACAGAGATTGAGACTGTATCATATTACTTGTTAATGAGTTATCTCTCAACTACACGGATGAAGTAGATGGTATCAGTAGTTCAGCAGCTTTTTTTAGCCTTAGGTCATGGATTGTTATTCAAAAGGAAGGTTGTGATAACACTACATGCATATGAGGTACTTCGAAGCAACGCATAAGATACAGGCTGAGGCTGTACCAGTGCAAGGCACCGCTGATACTGACACGTTCCATGTCTATTGAGGTGGGGATACTATGCTAGAAGCAGCCTATCTGACAGTTGGATCAGGTGATACAGTGGATTACACCTTCCTCTATTCTTCCTCTCGTCTCCTCCATAAATCTCGGAGACTTGCACATCTTCACCTTCTTCAATATCTGCCACTTACGATGACCAGAAAGTCATCAAAATAGAATCAAGCACCTTCAGAGATCTTTCAGCTCATCCACGATGCTTACGTTTGAGTCGATGATCCATTCAGCACTAAGCACGCGAGTGCCACATCATGCGATATGATTAGTTCGATCAACCACCCAGGCGCCTAAAAGGTGGGGGTTCATGCATTGAGGCTGATCCCTGTCTTTCAGCTCTGCCAACTCAGCAGAGAGATCTCTTATTGAAATGGAGATAAACTCCACCCCAGCCTCCTCGCAACAGACTACAGGCTTGTCTGTCTGCCTCAACTTGTTGCATCTTCACTCTTGGAAGGGTTCTTCCTTCATAACATGGCTGCTTTTCTGCGTGCGCTATGCTGTCGAAAGAACACCACGGACAAAGATAAAACCACGAGCCAGCCTGTTGTGAATGAAAAGACTGGGACGTGTTCCTTGTGTTCGTGTCTTCGACGTTTTGATTATCGTGAGTCCAATCGGTATTTCAGTATTACAAGGTATAATTACAATCCAAGGGAATTTAATGCTATGCTAAAGGCTCGACATTCTCTTTTCCATGAGCAATGCCCAAGTTGCGACGATGTCCCCAAAGATTTGCTCTGCAGGTTTTGCAACCATCTTAGACCGCGGCACCTGTATCATTACATGACTCAAGGCATACAAGTTCTTGTGCTAAGCTTTGGGACCTTTCAAGAAATACGGCAGCGGTCTGGAAATTGTGTACTTTGCAGCATTGTTGTCCAAGAAGGGTACTTGAAAGGTTGCAACGCGATTTCAAATTGGATTATGAGCATTTCTTTTAGGCCTGAATACAAGGATATACACTTGGAGTTCAGCTTCTACAAGGCAGGTTTGTATCATACTCAGTCATTGGTTCAAGCGTAAGCTAATTATGATTTTAACATACTTTAGGCTTTGAAGCTAAATGCATTGGTGGGATTTTTGACATCACCAAACGGACAGTATGGCAGCAGCCGATGGTAGACTGGAGCACAGTCCGCATCTGGCTAGAAAATTGCCACAGAGAGCATGGGGGCTCATGCGACAATGGGCTCCTAAACTCACCGCCACACGAATTTCGACTTATTGACACGGAACGAGGATGCGTAGTAATGGCTCCTCCTTCCTGCAGATATGCTACTCTGAGCTACGTGTGGGGTAGCACAGCTGATGAAAACGCATTGGCAACAAAAAGTACCATCAAAATACTGGAGGAAGAGGGTTACCTGTTCAAAACCCCTATACCGGCGACCATTAAGGATAGTATCCGTGCATGCATCGAGTTGAAGATACGGTACCTCTGGATCGATAGACTGTGCATTGTGCAAGACGAAACTACCACCGTGAAAGCCTCACAGATCAATGCCATGGGCGACATATATAGCCATTCTTATCTCACCTTAGTGGATTTGGAAGGCGTCACTATGGATCATGGTCTTCCCGGGGTTTCGCAAGCAAGAGCAAGCCATACCATTCATAAGGCATGCGGACTGAGCATGAGAGCCATGGAAGATAGTTTCCCTACACTTGTCAAAAAATCGAAATGGGCATCCCGAGGCTGGACATTTCAGGAGGCAATGCTATCTACAAGGATGTTGTTCTTTACAGATGCAGGTGTATTTTTCGAGTGCTCCCAAGCTTCTCAGGAAGATAGATTTGCACTGTCGACGTCAAGGCAGTTACAGTTCCCACCGGTCACAACATACGACAATCTTGTGCACGAACTTTCATCTAGATCTTTTACTATCAATTCTGATGTCCTCAGGGCATTTTCTGGCATTATGCATTGGAAATATGGGACGGAGCATTACTTTGGCCTACCGTACTGTGAATTCGTGAGGGGTATGCTCTGGGATCTCTATAAAATGTCAGCCCATGAAACACCTGTGGCCAGGCGTACAGAAACAGGGGATATTTTTCCGACCTGGTCTTGGTCTTCTGTAATGGGGCCCGTTTACTTGCACATGATCGAAAGCACCCATACATCATTACTAGGTGTGTGGGGTACCCCATCTTCCAGGACTAACGAAACGGTGCACATCATTTGGCCTCATAATCGACAACTGTCGCGGGACAAGGAGGACGGCTGGGTTCGAGAACTTGGTATCGTATTGGCGTGGAAGGAAGGTTGCTTTCCAAGGCCATTACCGCCAATTCTGAATGTCAGCACCACCTGGCAAGAGTATCGGGCCCTTCTCAAATCCGGATGGGCATCATTTGATAAGCTTAACGAGGAGGCGCTTGGGTTAGCATATTTGCAGGGGGAGGAGGATATCGAAAATATATTTTCCTCGTCTTACATGGAACATGCAAATCAGCCGGGGGCATTGCTGGCGCATACCCAGTCCCTTGAAGCTCGAATGATCCAGTGGGAAGACAACAAGAACGAATTTTTTTTTGCAAGACGGTTTGTACAAGTAATATTGCACGGAATGCGTGATGACAGGGTAGACCTGTGGATACACTCTCACCCTGCCCATTGGCAATTTCTGGACCACGATTACAGCACGGATCATGATACTAAATTGAATGTGCTTGCTCTTTCAATGAGCCATCAGTACTACTTCCATTGCGGATATGATAATCGAGACAAACAGGGTCGATGGTATGATCCGGAGGGAAGCGTACTCTGCTCTTTCGATGGCAAAGGTCTCATATTTTTGGTCGATGTATTGATTGTCGAAACTCGAGATGGACTCAGTCGACGAGTGACTATAGGAAGGGTCGAGCTTCATGACTGGATTTCTGCGTCGCCTAAATTTCGGAACTTCATACTGGTATGAAATGTTTGGAGAGGTAGATTTTCATCAGGAGATAAGTACGCACTGAGGTGCTGTCTGAGTCCATATAATGGAATAATTACTGCTTTATATAGATCACATTGATTGCCAATCTTCTTTGCGAGCAGTTTGGCAGTTGATGAATTGACAACCAAGGATGATATCTATTACCTTCCTCCCTACAATTCCCATGACGTTACTAAGGTACGATGTCCTATAACCGTGGAGGTACTCACCTAAGTAAGTGTCTATCCAAGCCTATATTATCCCACCTAAGCCTAAACAAGAAAAATCATTTCTCTTCTCTGTATAACTTCAACAGCTGACTCATAACGAGCGGGAAATGAGCCCATCAATTCATGTTATACTGCGCTTAGTGAACAATCAGTCTTCATTTAACAATCAGAAAGACACAGACAAGATAATTCAAACGCATGTATGCGTAATGGGAATATCTCAATTTCACCGTTTCACAACTCTTCAAGCACACATGCATCTTGAATGCACAATAGTCATAACCTCATATGTAGGTATTAGCCATCGGGTAAAGCAGATTACATTGCAAAACTTGACTAAAATGAGTATAACTACTTCTACCTATTATGTATACACAACAATATACCACTACTATTCACCTCAAACCTAGCCCGCTTCCACAAATCTTATCATAGATAGACAATATCTACACCGCAATAGCGTGCATATAGAATACTAATGACCATTCGAAACGGCGTCTTCTGCTCTCTACTATCAATCATGAATTCTAACGTATGAGATTGAATGATACCTCATCCCAACCATACCCCCATTATCTCTACAAGCCCTCCCTAATGCCCACTTCCACATCCACATTATCAAATCCACCACACCTACCACAACCACCACTCCACTACCTGTGTAAAAATAACCAAGCACCAACAACCCACCCACCAGCCCACTCAAACAAAGAAACCAAACCTTAAACCAAATACAAACCTAAACCCAAAAACCATCGGCGTAAGAACTTACTCCCAACAACCATCCATCCACCTCACCTCACCTCCACATCCACACTACCAACCTACTCACCCACAAAAAAAGTCGGTGAACACCTAACCAACCCAACCCAAACCAACTCAACCCGCAATCCCAAAGAGGTAAAGTGTACCATAGCACAAGAAACAAGAACGGGAACCAAGTGGACACACACTCTCTCCCTCTCTCTGAATCAATGATTATCATTCATGGAGAAATGAGGGGTAATTACTAACCCTAACCATTTACCCACTACACTGCTAAGTACTTTACTCCGTGTTGGGCCAGTGAGATTATCAACCAAAATGATAATTTTTCTGATTGGTGGGGAGAAATGACTCACTTACTTCTTTCGACTGTGGGATTTCGTGCCGGTTGCCGGTCATCGCTTTACCTTCCCTAATCAACAGAACTCATTTTATGGGCTATTTTACCGAAGTTGAGCAGTTATTTGACTAATTCCATTTTATGTATTTCGGTACATAGTATATACTCAATTTTAATATGTGAAAAAGAAAGATAAACGCCGTCCCATGGATCGATTCCCACCCACGGCAAATATTAAAAAGTAAAGATAATCAAAAGTGGGTATCGTATCGGGTATCTCCGCTAAGGCAACCAAACCAAACCACAACAACTACTAACTATTGCACACACAATGTTAGTAGCCAGAAGGGTTGTCAGTACTGTACAAAAAAGCAATCATCAATTCATCAAACCATAATCATCATCAATATCATCATCGTCACAGCAGCTTAGAAACTACTCCTACTATCCTGCCTTCCAAACGGCTTGGTAAAGTCCAACGGACTTAATTCCCGCTCCGTGGCGGAGTTATTCGTCTGCGTCTCCCCACTCCACGATTGCGAGCCGTTCGAGTGTCCTGTGGGTGGAAGATCCAGACTATGGCCATTATCTCGGTCAAAACTTCGGTCTCGACCAATCCCACTTTTCAGGATATTGCCCGTCCCCGCACCACCGCTCTCGGAGTGCTCGAACATAGCGATGGAGAGTTCCTCCGAGTCCATGCGGGGCGGGGGCCGTCGACGGGGTGCGGCGCCGGCCGCGGCGTGGTTGAGATCTGAGGGGACGCGCGTGGCATCGACGAAATCGGGCAAGTCATTGTTGTTGTTGAAATTACCGTTAACGATGTCACCGTTGCGGCACGGGATCTGCGGCGGGATAGTGACAGGCGAGGTGGCAGCATACAGCGGCGAATCAGGCTTCCAGGTGAGGTTGTGAGTGCTGCGGACAAGAAGGACGAGTTTACCGAGGACGGCGAATTCGAGCTTGAGTTTGACGCTGTAGATGACGGGTTTGATCATGGTTTCGAGGATGTAGAGGTCGCGGTATTCGATGACGAGAAGTCCCAAATCCAGAGCGATGATGATCAGGTTGATGGCGACGAGCTGGTACATGATTTTGCGTTTGCCGCGGTCGGGATCGAGGCGGAGCATGCGGATGGTTTCCCAGATGTAGAGGACGGAGAGGATGAATTCTTGCAGACAGAAGCCGGTCATTTGGATCTTTTCCATGATGTTGTAGCCGGAGATGAAGATGGCTGGGTGGGAGGAGAGGTTGGAGCCATAGGTGAGCACGGAGGTGGGGATGTGTAGGAGGAAAGCGTCCACGATGATCATGGTGAGGACGCGGCGGAGGACCTTCGGATTGGGAAGGACGAGATGCAGGCGCGAGTAGAGCACCACGGATTGGCCGGTTACCATGGCGTACCAGCCGATGGTAATGAGGGTGATGGAGAGGGCGGTAGCGGACGTGAGAGCGAAGTATTTGAGCAAAAAGCCGGCCGAGTAGGGAATCAGACCGAGAGCGGAGATCAGAAGAGACCAGAAGTAGGGACCGCGAAACTGGGAAAAGGTCACAAAGACGAGAATGACCAGTTCGATGGCATTATACCAGGATAGAGCGGCCATGGTAGCGATGACGATGCGCAGGGCCAGGCTGTTGCCTGAGTAGGGCCCAACCACGCCATTGCCGGGGGAGGCGGTAGGGCCGGTGATCATGATGCCATTGCAGAGAGACGATATACGATGGGAAGGAAGAAAAGGGAAGTAGAGAAGAGAGGAAGAGGAAGAAGCAGAAGTAGAGAAGGAGGAAGAAGAGGAGAGAGGAAGCGAGACTAAGCGAGTAAGGCTAGACGAGAGAGCAACTAACAAGAGCAAGAGGCAGACAGAGACAGACAGACAGAAGCAGAGGCCGATGCAGGATCCGGGGCAGGCGGGCAATTACCCGACATGTAATGAATCAAGAATCATGACAGGTCGTCGGGCTCAGATCCTTGCCGTCTGGGGACATTGAAAGGCAGTCAGTGCCCGGCTGACGGGCGGGGGCCGGCGTGACGCGGTGCATTGTTATTTGCAGTTGCCCTTCGCCTGGTTTACTGGGCGGGGAGTCTGTCCTCTCTGTTGTCATTATTATTGTTCAGCTGAGCATTTAACCTGTTAGTTTGGTTAATGTTGTGTTAAACTCTGAGATACTCCGTTCTGAGGTGGATACTAGATAGGGTTATGTTGGCATACCTGCTATGCTATACTCCCCTTCCATATGAAATCATATAGGAGAAGAATAAAGGAGAAAAAAACAGTCCTTGCATCCCCACGTGCATTATCCCCCCATTATTTTATTTTAATCATTCATCATGTTATTTTTATCCCTCTGCTCCTTGTCTGAAGAGATAATAATAACTCCAGGGGGCAGTAGCAGCAGCAGCAGCAACAGCAGCCACTGCCACACACAAGGCTGAACTCATTACTTGCTTGCTGACTTGAGTTTCAGTCTAGTCGGCATTGGATTCCGATCATCACATTCCTTCCATCATCCATCATCACAAATCACTCATAATAATAATATTAACCCCAAAAATAAAGCAAGCAAGCAAAAATAACTCCACCCCCAAACTCCATCCCAATATAATTCTATCCCTCTATTCCATCGTCATCATCACCATCATTATAATGAACTAGCCATTACCCCCCTGCTCTCCCCATTATTATTCCCATCACCACCAAACGAAGCAACCACTCTATCCACCTCCCCCCTAACCTCCGGCATCGCTCCCCTCATCTCCCTCGCCAACACATCCCGAAAACTCCCAAACGCCTCCTTCTTCCCCTTCAGATCTTGATTCCCGCGCTGGATCAGCTCGACGAATTCTCTCGTGTAGATATCTGGATTCCTTGCTGCATCTACGTAGTCAATGATCTCTGGGGGAAGTTGGATGCTGTGGATGGGAGGGTCGTTGCTGTTTCCGGGTGATTGGGATTGTGCGTCGGGGTGATTATCGGAGGTGTGTGTGCTGAGTGTGGAGAGCGCGAGAGTGAGGTTTTTTCTATACACGTAACACGTAATCCGTTAGTAGAGTTATAAATATCAGGTGAGGAAGATGGTAGGGATAGGAAGGAGGGTACATTTTGCGAACGAGCTCTTGTTGGGTTTCGGGACCGAGGTAGCCGTGGACGGCGGATTGGATTTCGAACAGGTGTTGGATTACGTCTTTCAGGTCGGCTGAGGCAGATTTTAGTATTAGTTGGATTGAAAACAGGGTATACGTACTGTCGACCGTGCTGAGGGGAATGGGAGCCATGATGTGCTGCTTTGAAACGTGAAGCTTGGAGCTGAGGCGGATTCTTGTTGGATGATGACGAGAGCAGAGAAGAGTCGAGTCCGGGGTAGACTAGCCGTTTTGGGTAATACGATGCTCCATTCAGCTCAACTACGGATCCCGCCGCTTTACACTCGTTGCTTAAAGAGCATGCACCACATCTTACTTTGCTTTGAATGGTCGCGTCCCTAACTCAGCCAATGAAGCTGTTCGAGAAATGATTGAGTACTTAACTGATATGGCTGATTCTGTACGTCTTGCGAGGACATGTAGAACCCAACGCAACATTTACAATCAACGCAAAGACACGATACCCTTCTCTGGTCTAACCTTCTATTATCCTGATATTGATTCAATATGGCAAATGAAATGTATATGACTAAAATATTTCAGTCACTCCAGTCGCCTTTGAAGAAGATAGCGAGCCTGTGCGAAAGCCCACGGCTGAATTTATGCATCAGCTACCTGAACGTGACACCATTTTATGCAAGAAAACTTGATCAGTGAACAAAATACCCAAAGAAATTACCACAGTCAAGTTATACAGCATGTCTCCCTGATATCCCTATTGGAAGTTGAGACTGAAAATTGTAATCCACATGCAGTCTGCGTTGATCAGCGAACAAAAATCCCTAAAGGACTCACCGTGAGTATCTACAGCATTCAAAGCTGAGAAAGAAGCAATTATCAAGGTCAAGGCTTAGATATACATAGAACCCGTATCATGTCCTCTTTCCATTAAAGAATTACGATCAGATCATCAACATACTCACTCTGCAACTGCTTTTTCTTTTTCTATTAAATTTATTTTTACAATACACAGACACAAGGATATCGACAAGATGAAGTTATTCACTATTCTTTATGCAATGCTCTTCGCTACCTTTGCGGTAGCACTGCCCGCACAATCTAATGGTCAAGACGAGAACACACTTGAGGAGAGACAGAGTGTACGTCTGGTTCCCTGCTTGAGAGATAGATGACTTGAAGAATATAGGCTGACGGTACTGGGATATGAATAGCCTGTATGTGATTAATCTTCCCTGTCTGAAAGATTATCAGAGACTATAGATTGACAGTGATGATGACATATGAATAGTGTGTATGTTATTAACCCTTCCCATCCATAAGAGAGATTATCAGAGAATATAAACTGACAGTGATTGAACGTGGATAGGAAATCCCTGGGGGTGGGTGACCCTTCCTAATCCGAGAGAGATAACATTCTATAGGCTGACAATGATTTGAATATGGATAGTTCGTATGTAATTGACCTTTTCTACCCGAGAGATATCTCCAGATTAAAGGCTGACAGTGATGTGATTGACCTTCCTGTGCCTCAGACTTGACTGGATAATACTATAGACTGATACTGATGAAATTCTGACAGGCGGTATGTGATTAACCTTCTCTGCCTGCCTCAGAGAAGACTTGAGATTAGTATAGGTTGACAGTGATGAAATCTGAATAGTGGGCCCTCCTGTGAGTAACCATTTCTGTCTGTGATCTTAACTTGAGCATATCTTTGTTATACTAATTCAGAAATAGTAACCATCTTACCGTGAACTGCCGGATACTGCAGTATCGCCAAGCCCTTATTCATGTAAGACTCCTCTGAGTTACATTATGCTGGTTGTTCACTAACGAACTTTTATTGGAAAGTCCGAGTTATACTGTACTATTCCTTTGTGAGTATGTCATGGATGATTAGGCATTAAATCTGGATGGGGCTCTTTAGACGCCTTGGTTTAGATTTTCCCTATACTGTTATGCAAATGCAAAGGCTTCTTTCATACATTGTAACCTTTCCACATGTTCTCTTAGTAGTCTTCTGACAGTCCATGAGTAATCAGCACGCACCGACACGCTCATGCACAATCCTAGCTGCTCCCAGAGCGAAAAGCGGCGCTAACTTAAAACATATTGTTAAGATGGAAAGCCGTCGGCTGTTTAACAGTGTATACTCATAGAAACTATGATTCAATGCAATGCTCGCTCGCTGATACAAGTCTACCTATGTATACCAGATTACGCTCTATCTATATTCAACCCTCACATCTGACTCGACTATATCTCGCGCGTCCGCAGCGGCACTCGCGCCATTTCGATCTCCGTCTCCATCTCTAACCCCGATAAGCTTGGAAATCGCCGACTAAAGTTGGCTTCCCAGTCATCGCCTGCCGTCGTTGCCGAGCTCACCGTCGGACTAGCCGGCTGGCTCTCCGTCCGCGTCTCGATACCCCCCACCCGGAGCCCCTTGGGCTTGGGTGGCAGGGCCGGTCGCGACGACCCGGTGCGCTGAGAGGCCGCATATCCCGTCGATGCCGTCTCCTGTCGGGGCAGTCCGCGCGAATCGTATCGCTCCTGCATCGATGACGTTGTTGTGCCGCTGACCCGGGATCCCCGCGTGTCCGGACGCGCCTCCGTGGGCTTTGCCTGCAAAGCGGCGCTTGACTCGTCCGTGTATCGCCCGTAGCCTGTCGCCGTCTTGGGCGGAACCGGTGGCCGGTTCGACTCGCTCAGCAGCGACTGCACCTTGCTCTGAATCGCCTGCGACCGGGACCCGTCGCCGCCCTTGAAGCCGCCCGCTCCACCCTCGGCCACCCGCCGACGGTACTCCTCCGCCGCCTTGGCTACACGCTTCTCCTCCTGGGAGAGCCGCCGCCGCTCCAGCTCCCGCCGCATCTCCGGCGAAATGTCCTCACTGTCCATCTCGATCAGGTCGCTGGCCAGCTCTGCCGTCACCTCCGCCGAAGGCAGCACGGGTTTGGGGAACTCTTCCGCTACGGGAGACTGCGCCTTGCTTTCTTGGTTACTATGTTCGAACCGCCGGAACGCATCGCCAAATCGTCCCGCAAACAGCGTCTTTGTGCCCGACAGAGACAGTGTCGACAAGCTCGAACGTTTCGTGTGCTTGGACGTGCCGCTGTACCGCTTCTCGCGCTTCCGGCTGCTCTCCTCTTCGCGTGCGCGCAGATAGTCCACGTCCGACGAGATGTTGCGGTCGTACGGCTGGTCCGTTTCGGTGCGCGCGTGTTGCAGCGGTGCGCCGCCTTCATACGGGCTGCGTGGCAGGTCAAGGGAGGAGCGCGCGCTCTCTGAACCGCGAGGCAGCTCGAAACGTGCGCTAGCGTGGACAGAAACAGGCCGGGAGCGGCTGTTGGCTGACCGAGATCGAGCAGGCTCCTCCACATCCAAGTTGGTAGGTCGGAGTCCGTCAAGCGACGGCCGTGGTGAAGCAGACAGATCGGAGACGCGGTCGTTCGAGACTCGCGGGTTGGGGAAGGACGAAGAGGTGGGTGACGGAGCTTTGCTTTGCCGAGCTGCTTTCTTATCCGCCTCTGTCGGCCACGGTTGGCTGGATGGCCGACGCTGGTGGTCGCTGGACGGGAACTTGAAGATGGGCCGGCTGGATGGCTTGGAGTTCGGCACGCCAGGCGTCGCCGGCGGAGAGGTCATTGTACCAGTCGAGACCATGGCGGGTTTCTGCGGCACAGGCTGGTACAAGGGAACCTGAGGCCGGGCCTCCTCGCGGTAAGTCTCGATCACCTCGGACGACTTGGTCTTGATCGGAGCCGGCTGGGGACGACGTTCAATGGTCGGCTCCGAACTTGTCTTGGGAAGAGGATCATTTTCTGCCGCGGGGTGTTTGGCAAACGCATCATCTGCCAGAGCATTGGTGAGTCGTTGAGCCAAATCTTCATCTTCCGCTTTCTCGGACACGGTGGGTTCAAAGTCGAATTTGCCCCCTTTCTCGTGCAGGATCTGGAACTGATCCAGCGACGGGAACCGGTTCGAGAACTCATCCGCGGACTCCCGCTGTCGGTTCCCAGCATCCAAGACGGAAAATGGATCGCCACCTCCGCGAAATGGCGACGGACTTGGCTTGGCCGAGTTGTGCTGCGACGGGGTTGGTCTGGTCGGGCGGCCTCGTCGCATGGGAGCAATCTCGGGGATGATCTGCGTCTCTTGCATTGGGGGAGAAAAGACGGCGCCCACTTGCGGCGGTTCTGTGGGGGATGGCGGCAGCTCCTGGTAACGGCGGGCTTCCGACGTCGAGCGATTGGCGTAAATCTATCAGTGTGAGCCTTCGCATTGCGTCTGCAGGTATCTGACTTACGTCTCGGATCGGCACGTCTTTGCCTTGCATGTGGCAGATCTCGCGCACCACTTCAAAAATATTCGGACGCTTTTGCGGGTGTTCTTTCAACATCCAGGCTAGAGAAGTCAGTATCACGCCTTCCTTTCGCGCAGAGGGTCTTACCAATCAGCATCTTCAAGCGGTCGGAGAAGGGTGGGTAGCTTGGGAATTTATAGCTTGCATTCAAGATGGCCATCTGTCCCACCTCCTCAAACGGAGTCGTGTAGTAGCACAATTTATATAGGAGGACTCCCAACGCCCAGATGTCGCTCTTCTCGTCAATCGGCTGCTTCCGATAGACGTCGATCATCTCCGGACTGCGGTACTGCAGCGTCGTATGGCGCTGCACGTCATCCTCAATCAGCCGGCCTTCCGCCGCCGAAGTGGCCGCGGGGCGCGGCGGCGCAGTAGACCCAAAGTCGCACAGCTTGTAAATCGTGGAGCCTCCGTGACGGGAGATCAGCACATTCTCGACTTTGAGATCCCGGTGCAACAGCGGAGGCTTGAGATAGTGCATACATGCGACACCCTCGGCCACGTCCGAGAAGATCTTGATAATCTCCGGCTCGGTCAACCGGTTCTGCAAGCGCGTATTCATGAAGTCGATCAGTCCGCCGCCGGCGCAGAACTCCATGAGGAGGAAGACCTCGTATCCGCCGCCCTGCAGTTGCGACGCATGGGAGTCAATGTAGGTAACGATATGGCGGTGTCCTTTGAGCTTCTTCATCGTTTCGACCTCGGTGCGCATGTTGGCCAGGGCCGCCTTGTCGGGGACGGCCACGCGCTTCAGCACTGCACGATCGGAACCATCGACGGGTTGAGGCAGGCGCACGACGTAGACGTGGGCGAAACCGCCCTCGGAGAGGTATTTCTCGACCACGACCCGGTGGCTACCAACCTGGACCTTGGTCCCGGGCAGAAAGGTACCTGCGGGGGCATTGATGGCGGCCATGGGGTTGTAGACGGGGATCGGGAGATGCGGAGCCGCCTGGGACTGGTAGGACATGGTGGATGGGACGGGCCCTCGAGGGGCACGAGAGCGATAGTTAACAAGGACAGGCTATAGCGGCATCAAAGGGAAACGCTGATTGCGCGCGAGAGAGTAAGAAATAGAGGTCGGGTGAGGCTGAAGCCGGGGCAGGACGGAGAGAGGACAGTTGGCGGCGGGGAAGGGGGCGGTACCTGACAGGGCCAGGGGCAAGAAATGACGCCAACAGGGGGGGTGGAGAGGAGAGGAGAGGAGAGGAAGCGGAGGAAGGAAAAAGAAAAGGGAATTTCTGGGAAACAGGTCGAGGGGATGGGAAACAGCAGCCAGCAGAGCCGGATGGAGATCAGACTGACCAGCAGCAGCAACGCAGCAGGCGTCAGGACTGGAGACTGGAGACTGAATGGATTGGATGGCGTCGGCCGGCTTCCGTTAAGCGTGGAGTCACCGCCTGGCAGTATATTTGGTGCAGCAAAAGGCTGAAACAAGGAGGATCTCGGATTGCAGGCTGACAGAAGTGGTTTTACTATATGCTGGGGAGAGTGTGAGAGAGACAGAAGTTTGGAGGCAAAAGTATCTCCCCTCTTCTCTCTCCTTTCCATCTCCGCAACTGACTTAACGCATCCCGTGATCGCTTGGTGCCTGGAGATCACGGACGGACATCATCGTGATCATCCCGGCTGCAGGCGGTCAGAATCCGACCATAGCAGTGATGGCAGCGGTCATTTTAGCTTTAGTATCTACTGCGACTGGACGGAGATTTAGGATTAGTGTTGGATGTGACTGGAAGTCATCCGTGAGGCCATCCGACTCGTCTGTTGCCTGAGGCATCAAAGAGAGGAGATTTACACGTGATAGCCATTAGTCATGAATTGAACCAACCAGCGAGTGCGGAGACATCGACCAATCAGACGACTGCCGGTTCCCCACGCGATGCTCCAAAACAGCGAAACCAAAACAAACACAAACACTCGATATCTGGTGATCCTGCAGAGATAATATCGACATATCTGATCTGTATTGTTGCAATCAGCGGATATCACAAGGAATCCATGGTCGTCTACCCAGTAGATAACTCTAAGCCCATCCGGCCAGGGTTCTAATTAAGGTTGTGAGATCCCAGCCGGGTTCGCGGCGGATGCTTGTGCTCTATAGACTTCCGCTGGAATGTGGACGTGCCACTGCATTCATCACAACATTGTATAGCAGGATGCACCGGGGCTCATTGGTAGTGCATTTAGAATTCCAATCGCTCTCTAGAATGTAGTGGACAGCTGAAGCCGATCCCATCGGTATTTCCATTTGACAAGGGATCACATCGGAGACAATCAATCGGTGGTGCTCAGCAACTGAAACCCAGCCATTGATCATCGTTTGTCCCGATTTATTGTCAACTATTCCATCATCTCCTTCCACTGCCACATCAGCTACGTTACACACACACAGCAGATATCCCACCGCTCAACGGGTGAGCGATATTGTATATACATAGTACATCTATCTCATTACGCTGGTCGCCAGGGATCCGTTAGCGTTGCTGCGAGGATCACACAAACGGAGTCGATCCTGATTAGGCGCTCCTCTTGCCGCCAGCCGATCTCTCATCCCACGTCGCCTTTCTTCTTCGTCCTTTCTCCTCCCTCGCTATCATCGTGTCACCTATTCTTATTGTTCCACCAGGTATGTGCTCTCACTGACGATTGCTGTGCTATCTGACCTTCTCTCTCGATCTAGACGCGCTGATTCCAGCGCCTGCCGTTGTTTGATCATGTCGACTCGATCGCAAGTCTGCCTCCACTAGTCATCAACAAGCGATATATATTATATAAACATCAAGCCTAATCATCCTTAACGACCGCTTACCATGGACGACGGTCCTCCTCCACCCCCTCCCCCTCACGGCGAGAAACCACAAACCACCCAGGGCGAATATCGCAAGACTTCCGACCTCCCTCCGGGAAATTACGACATCTTTATCATCCCCCCTCACTCCGCCGGCTCCGGATTCCTCTACCTTCCTTCCCTCCAGCCACAACGTAACAGCTTCATCGCGGGATCCGCCTGCACATTCTTCGCCGTCTTGCTATGGACCCTTATATCCCCCCTTCTGAAAGCATGGTGCGCTGCCACTGTCGCCAGCGGCAATGGCCTGGCCATCGCCGTGCTGGCTGTCGGAGTTGGGGTCGCCGGGTGGGCCGTGGGCGCCTCACAATCCGATTCTGGGGGAGGCCGACGACGGCCCAATTTTGGATTTAATACCGGCGGGGGTCCAGGCGCGGGTGGACCCTCCGGCAATGGCGCCGGAGATGAGTATGCACGGGGACAGCAGCATGGGGCCCAAAATCAGGGCCCGAATGGTCATCCTGGTGGACAAGGGCAAGGACAGCAGCAATATGGGGGCAACTTCAATTCGGGTCCGCCTCCGGGTGCAGGCCAGTATGGTGGGAACCATCAATACCAGAATACTGGTGGGCCCGGAAGTGGACCACCCCCGCAACCGCCGCCGCAGGCAGGCGGATCAAATAAGACAGGTTCGTCTGCCACCGGCTCTGAAAGCAAACCTCAAAGTGGAGCTGATTGGGAGAAGGCCCGTGAAGAGACCCGGCGCAAGGAGGAGCTGCGCCGCAAGATGGAGGAGTTTAAGCGGAAGCGGGAGGCCGAGCAGCGCGAGAAGCAGCAGAAGCGCGAGCGCGAGGCCATGGAGCGGGAGCTGCGTGAGCGCAGGGAGCAGCTCGAGAAGGAGATGGCTGCCGCCAAGGAGGCGGCCGCCCGCGAGGCTCGAGAACGGGCGGAGCGCGAAGCAGCCGAGGCCAAAGCCAAAGCGGAGCGAGAGGCCGCGGAAGCTCGAGCCAAGGCGGAACGAGAAGCAGCGGAAGCACGTGCCAAGGCGGAGCGTGAGGCCGCGGAGGCCAAGGCTAAAGCGGAGAAAGAGGCTCGAGAGACCCGCGAGCGAGAAGCACGTCGGGCAAAGGAAGCCCGAGAACGAGAGGCGCGACGCGCCGCCGAAGCCAAGGCCCGTGCTGAGCGCGAAGCCGCGGAGGCCAAGGCTAAAGCAGAGCGTGAGGCTGCTGAGGCAAAGGCCAAGGCAGAGAAAGAGGAGGAAGAGCGTAAAGCTGCAGCTAAGAAGGAAGCGGATGCCAAGTTTGCGGCGCTCAAAGAGGCTGCCGCGAAGAAGTATGCTGAGAAGAAAGCCAAAGATGCACAAGAGGCAGCGGCCAAAGAGGCCGCCAGCCAAAAGGCGTCTAGCACGTCCACTCCCCGCACACCATCACCCAAGAAGCCTGCTTATCCCCGCACCGACACTGACAGCTCATATTCCAACTTTCGACCGACTGACCGTCCGCGCCGGCCGTACGGCGGTGCCACCTCGGGGTCATCAGTGTACTCGGACTCTTCATACGCGCCGTCACAGACAACAGCACGAACGACCCCGCCGCCATCGAATCGCGGCGCCTATGAGACCAAAGACCCTGATAAGATTGTTATCAAGGGTGTGTTCGAGTTCAACAACAACTTTGTGCGCAGCCCTGTGGCGCAGCTTGTCTCAGGCCAGGGCATGGTCAGCGATGGACTGGTTCTGAGGATCACAACAGAGGGGCTCTTCATCGACGACGATGTACGCGGCGTCGGCCAGCGCGAATGGGACGTAAAGGCGTGGACGATGAGCCTCGTCGAGGTATGGTGTCCGAAATTCGGGGCGCAGCGCCAACCCCCAAAGCCCCCGCCGGGGCCATTCAATCGGCGGGGCAACGAACCGACCCCAGAGGAATCGGAAGCATTCCTGGGCAACCTACTCAAGATGTGCAAGAACACGTGCCGACTATCGACCGGGGGAGGAGAGGATCAGCGCTCGCTGCATGTGTTGCGGGCGTCGGTGCGTGACCACGAGGGCAAACGGTATGTGTTTGTGTTGCAGGAGACGGAGGGGTGGAAGGTGGCGATAGGGCTGCAGCGGTTGCGACGGGGGACGTTGTCGCGGGCACTGGGGGTGATGGGGTTGGGAGTGAATGAGAGTCGGATGATATTATCAGGATTAGGATATGAGTGATGATACCTTGTATATACCAGTACACATAATGAGCTTTCACCAGTACAGCAGTATGCCAGTATACCAGTGTAGTATAGTAACGTTAGCCCTAAGCCAGATATCCATCCACACATGTATACACATACCATGAATACACACCATAGATAAATAAATCAACACAGATAAACAAAATAGAATCATCATCACCAACCCCACAGTCAATAATCAAGGCATGATGGGAAACCCCTTACAACCTTCCCAGGGTCATGACGTCGGAACCAAACAATACTCTCCCCGCGTAACCCCAAGTGGCCCAACTGACATCAACCCGACAAAACCATCGCAACACCACCACCATTCCCATATCATAATAAATATCTACAGCAACTACAAACAACAGAACAGAACAGAGCAGAACAATGAAATGATACCCGAGAAAGACAGAGAATGTCCCTCTGGACAATCAGCCTCGTCACACAGATCCTGTGTCTGGCGCTGGTGACGGGGTTTGTCGCGCTACGGGGGGTTGTAGCGTGGAGGTTTAAGAAGGGGGTTGATGTTGAGGATGGTACCCATGCCCCTTACCTTTATTTAGATGATTATGTTGGCTAATGGAGTATAGGCTTTTGTTTTGTATCGTTGGTATACTACCCTATCTATACTGAGTACGGTACGGAGTATAGAAGAGACTAATGGGAAAGGGTAGATATTCTTCGACGCATACTGCATATTAATTCTTTTTTGTATGTCCCTATCCCTTCTCCCTACATACCTACATACTATATATATGTACTAACAAAGAAGATAGACATCTTCAACAACGGCACCCAACCCCCCTCAACCCTGACTCCATCCCAAACAACCATCGTGTACAAGGTACAACACCCATACCCATCCCCCCCAAACACACCACACTAACACCCCATATAGTTATTCTACACCCTAACAATAATCTACGTCCCCATGGCCCTCCTCGCCAAACTCACCCTCCTCACCATCCTCGCCCGCCTCTTCATCCTCCGGCGCTCCCAAACCCTAACCGTGTACCTCACCATAACCCTCACAACAATCTACTACATCACCATCTTCTTCATCAAGATCTTCATCTGCAACCCTGTCTCGACATTCTGGACATCGCCCAATAACCCACATAACCCTAACTGTCTCTCAGAGGGGGCGGTGTTTCTCGCTGATGCGATCATGAGCGTTATCACAGACCTGGCTATCCTGCTACTCCCCATCGGGTTGATGTTCCCGCTACGACTGGGCGTGGTGAAGAAGGTGAAGGTGGGGGCTATGTTGGGATGTGGTGGGTTGGCTGTGGGATTTAGTATCTATAGGGTTGTGCTTGTTGTTGGGGTTGGGGTTGGGGGGTTGGGGAATTCGGAGGTGTATGCGAGGATATTACTTTCTGGGTTAGTATTCTTCTATTTCGGCCATTTATGGGGGTTGGTCATGGGGGTTTGGTGTGATATGCTAACTGGTATCTAGGAACGCAGAAGGAGGTTTCGGGCTCATTTGTAGTTGTATCCCTGCGCTGCATATCCTCGTGTCGAGGGTGAAGGCGAAGATAAGGAAGGGGTCGAGGTCGACTACAGGGAAAGGGTCTTCTGCTATTGCGTCTGGGGATGGGAGTGGGAGTGGAAGTGGTGGTGGGAAGAAGAGGGATAGGGGTGTTTCGAGTAGTGGGGGCACTGCGGCGCCGATTGTTATCACCAGTTCGCCGGAGGATGTGCTTCATGATCCTGGGGGGTTGCTTGCTTCGTGTGATGATGGTGGTGATGATGTGTATGATCAGGATGGAGGGGAGGGACGGGGTGAAAAGAATGACAGCAGGGATGATAGGGAGGAAGGATGGGTGTAAATACAGTGTTCACTACTCAAAATTTACTCAGAAAATACTCAGTACAGCATTAGGATCATACATTCATCCTATCCCAACTCATCAGTCATCCCAGGTATATAACGCCTCTGGCATCCGCCAGCATACTATCAATCAATAATCAATAAGACACTCCGTCCACAACGGATGAAGGAAAAAACCAAAGGAAAATAAAAAACCAGTCTATCGCCCAGTCTGTCATGCGGGTGGGAATCAGAGGAAGCAAATCGAACAATCAACAGGAACAGCAGCAACTTTTAGCATGCACGCTGTCTAAAAGGGAAATCCGCCGGGGAATCCTCCGCGCTGTCCTCCTGCGTGCGCAAAGCCGCCGCCGCCGCCGTTCATCATGTTGAACAGCACACTGGGATCGATGTTGATATGGGTTCCTCCCATACCACCCATGCCTCCCATTCCTCCCATACCGCCCATACCGCCCATGCCTCCCATGCCGCCGAAGCCGCCGTGCGAGAACATGTCAGCGGGGTCCATGAGGTCGTCACCGTTGTCGTAGGCAGCACGTTTCCTATGCTGGTTAGCAAATGCCAAACACCACATTTAGCGAGGAACTTACTGAGGATCACTCAAAGTCTCGTACGCTTCACCAATCTCCTTGAACTTCTCGTCACCAGCATCACCGTCCCGGTTCTTGTCCGGGTGGTACTGGATCGCCATCTTGCGGTACGCCTTCTTGATCTCTTGTTCGCCCGCGTCCTTGGACACACCGAGAATCTTGTAGTAATCCTTGCGCTGCGCCTTCTTCAGCTCAAACTCGGCCTTTCTGATCTCCTCTTGGATGCCCTTCTCGGTCGGGTTCGACTCTGCCACCGCCTTGTAGTCACGCACAGCTTCTTCCCAGTTGCCGGCACCGCCGTGCGCCTTGGCGCGCATCTTCTGCGCCTTGAGGTACCCGGGGTCCAGCCGCAGGGCCTCGTTGCAGTCTGCCACTGCGTTGTCGTACTCCTTCAGGTTGATGTAGGCCTGCGCCCGGTTCTGCAGAATCTTGGCATTCTGATCCTTGTTCTTCGGGTCGACTGTCAACGCCTCACCCCACAGGTCGATGGCGCGACGGTAGTCCCTAGCCTTGAATGCCGTGTTACCCTCTTCCTTGGTGCGCACCAGCTTCTGCACGGTACGCAGCAGCTTGATCGCCGTCTTCATGTCCGGGTCCAGACCCAGGCACATCTTCAGCAGCTTCAGCGCCTGGTCCGTGTCACCCATACCATAGAAAGCCCGGGCGCGGATCATCAGCGCATCAGGGTCCTGGCTGTTCACCCGGAGCATGCTGATAGCAATGTCCTGTGCCTTGCCGTACGAGTTGTCGTTGCCCATCTTCAACTGGGCCTCTGCAGTCATCAGTGTCCACTTGCGGGGCTCCTTGACACCTTGTCCGAGGAGCTGGCGGGCCTGGTCGAGGCAGAACAGTACCATGGAGACACCACGGTCCTGCGAGAGAGCCTCCTCCGCCTGGCTGACAAAGCGGAGCATCTTCTCTGCGGCCGCACGGTCAGTAGCGGAGGCCGGGGGCTCAATTTGAGACAGCACATCAAGGGCATCCGTCGGACGGCCCAAAGCGGTCAGGATACGGGCCAAGCGGTACATGATCTTAGTGTTGGTGGGGTCGAGCTCGCGGGCCCGTTCGCAGTCCTCCAGAGCAGCCAGGTATTGGTTGGCCGCCATGTATGCTGCAGCCCGGTTGGACAGGTAGACGGACGAGTTGGGGCTAATCTCGAGAGCTGTACCATCGTTACTAAACTGCTGCCAAAATCTGCCTGAAGTCAGGTATTAACCTACCCTTGTTGAATTCCTCAATGGCGCGGGCATAGTTGCCATCCTTGAAGAATTTGTTTCCAGCCAGCTTGAAAGAGTCGGCCTCAGCGGTGTTCCCATTGGACCTGTGAGGGGGCGGGGTCGGACTCTTCTCCGTGTGAGTACCATTCACACCGTTGGTGGCAGAAGGGGAACCGAGGCGGGGATCGTTGGTGTCGACGTCCATCGAGCTTCGCATATCATCGCGAGCAGCAGCCATAGCGGAAAGGCGACGTAGTTCGTCGGGATGAAGGTTTAGTGGGTGAAAGTTAGGGTCGTGCGAGTACCGATGATGAACGGCAGACAGCGACGACGCGGACCGGGGGACGGACGAGGGTTTCGACCGGACCGAGGCTGATTTAGAGGGAGTGGAGGTGGAACGACTGTGCGCCGGACGAGTAGGTTTTCGAGGAATGGAAGGACGTTGAGTCGGAGTAGGAAACGACTGCGGATGGTGAAGCGGCGGCGTAGGAGGAGGATGGGGGTGGCGAGAGGGAGCCGAATGAACGGTCTTTGCCCGGTGAGGAGGGGGCGGAGGTCGAGTCGGGAATGAGTCGTCGGTCTTGACTCTTGCGGATGGACGTGGGGGAGGAGGGGAACTCGCTGAAAATGAAGAAGAATAAGGAGGAGGGGGGAGAGGAGAGGAAGACGGAGGAGGAGAAGAAACAGGAATCGAGCGAGTGGGAGGAGTAGGAGGAACAGGAGCAGAAGCAGTCGTTGTCGGAGTAGATTTAGACTTGGAAGAAGAGGATTTGGAGGAAGAAGATTTGTGACGAGAGAAAAGATGCGGGAGCCCCATCGCCGCTGGGCTGACTGTGATTGGTGGCGCCGATCGAAGGGCAGCGAAGGCGGTGGAATTTGTTTCTCTGCTTTCTTTCTTTCTTTCTTTCTCTCTCTGTCTCTGTCTCTCTTCAGATCCCGCTGGTGTTATCCCTCACTTGACGCGGGTCTGCACCTGGTTAATTTATCAATTATTATTAGTCGTGTCGGTGGACAGTCAGTGTTAATCTATCACTGTTTCTGTCACTCTCTTTCTTTCTTTCGGTTCTGTCGTAATCCCGATTTTTTTTATCACTGCTCGTATCGGTCTTAATCCGTCTCAAGCACTCATCATGATCGGTCGTATCTGTTCAGTTGCAGCTTCGGAAAAGAATGCCAGTGCGGAGTAGTATCAATCAACTTTTAATGTCACTTCACTGCTCGCGGAAATAAAACACAAGCAAAGCACAGCACAGCACAGCACAGCAAATGTCACAAACACTCAAGTCAAGTCAAAGTCAATACTCAACAAAACGTAGATGAATGAAGTGATGTGAAAAAAAGTTCAATGGCGCTGGCCTCCATCTGTCACGCTGCTACTAATATTAATAGTCTCCATCCAGACGGCCCTCCCAGTCGCTCGAAAATTCGGAGGCTGGGTCACCGACCGTCACTGGCTAGCGTCTTGCCTTCGTCATGCGAGTTGCCAACAGCAACACTACGCGCTGCCAATGATTCCCCTCCATCCTACGCCTCTAGTCTGTCATGGCGGTCGCAGTTTGACAAGCTTTTTCTCTTTTTACTATGTGGCCTAGACTATCTTGACACTGCGGTTGGCTTATCGCTCCGTCACACCTCTCTCTACCCAAGCTGGGGCCACCCGCATGTTGGTGCGTCCAGTCCACGTTTACCCTAACTGCAGACGTGTAACATGGCTTTCCTTCTCGCTGCCTCTCTGTTCTTCTCCTGCTCTCCCGCCTTCCATCTGCATCGGTCCTGCCTCCCCACAGTGCTCCACTTTCTTAGGCACAGCTGCTATTCCCTTGTTACGAAGAACGAACTCCTCCCAAAAGGTGGCCCAGCTGTAACTTTGCCTCAGCTCTCTGGATGATCTGCTCGACCTCGCTCTTAATCCGCACTTGCTCTTCCGAACACTGGCGGATTTGTGGCACGATCAGCGCTCCATGATAATCCCGTGATATTCTCCGTAGACGAGATTGGATTATCCGATCCACTTCGGCTTCCTGACTGTCCAGAAGCTCCATAAGTTCTTGCTTTGCATGCTCCGTACTGCCTCGGAGAACATCATTAGCGTGATCGTCTGCCACTTAAAGAAGGCTTATGATATCGTGCTTCAAGTGCTCCATTCCCCATCTCAGCACAGCTGAGATACGTTGAACGAGCTCCAACGCGCCGTCCTCCAAGGTCGTCCGATACGAACCGAGACACACCATGTAGAATTTAACTTCTTCTGCTCTCTGAAAGTGGAGCCATAACTCATGTATAGGCCCTTCAGTAGTGACAGAGAAAGCGAGACGTGGTTTGGCAAACAGTTCCCGGTCTTCTTCGCGGTCGTGTAGATTCGAGAGAGCACTGAATATTTTCAACGCCGTGGAGCCACTGACGGCGACTTGATTTTGCGCCTGATACAGATTGCCGCCGGTCGCGGCAGCTTTGGCCTCTATCATAAAAAACGGGAAACGAAGCCCCAGGGGGGTACAATGGGGGTCGCTAATCAGGATTGAGTTCTCTTGTAGATCCTGCAAAAACGTTTCGGCACCATCAATGCCTTTGGTAACTAGGAGTGCATTTGCTAGTTCCGAGTCGGAAAACCCGACACAAATGTCGGGGCGAGGGTCCTTGAGTTTAAGGATTGAGGTTGGTTTTTCAACGATATCTTGGGTGGGTAGGAATCTCGATATGGGTTCATTTGAAACGTCTCGCTTGTTCGGGATGAGAGGTACAGGACTGTGGACTTCGGGTTTTATGTCATCGCGCCAGTCTTAAGCCATTAGCATGAATTAACTATTACAACATTAGTTAATAGCTTACCACGATTACTGGCAACTAGGAGCCCAACAGGTATCAACCGATCGATAGCTGAACGTAGCGGTACAAGCCAATCTTGTTCAACAAACGCCCCTAGTACTAGGGCCTTCGATGCAGTTGAGAGATGTTTAGCCACAATAGTAACATCCTCCGTATCAACCCAGGGGTGGAAAACATTGGTATCGACGTATTGCTTGACGTCTACTGGAAGTTCGCTATCAACGCAGATCTTGGCCCTTTGGATGACTCGGCACCGGTAATTGGCATCGGATAGTTTCGTCGGGCTATTAGGCCGCGACCGTGACGCTAGGGGGCTGGACGGAGACATAATCCAGGGAGTTCGGATGTCGGCTGATTCGACTAGACTTTGCCGGACGTTTTCGAGGAGCTCAACACAGGACGTGTGTAGGCTGGTTAGTTCGTTCTCACTGGATGTACCGGTTGTAGCAATGCGCTTTTGGGATGAATATGATGAAGAGCAAGAGTGTGACCGCTTCGATGGTGGCATTTTGGACTGCACACTGTGCGATGTTTGGTAGGTAGGAACGAAAATAAGTTGGGAAGGCAAGAACGGTGGTGTATCAACGAGGAAGGCCCGGACATAGTCAGGTATAATATCAGTGCCCCATGTCATTTTGACCGTTACTTTTCACCTCCGATTTGCTCATGACTCACTCTTCTGTAACAACGTAAAGTTCGGTACCACAGGTAGGTTCCTCTCCAACTCGTCATGATCACGAACTGGGGCCTGCACTGGGGTTTCGCTGTCATCGTCATCACATTCCTGGTCCAGGCTTTAAATCTCTGAAAAGCCACGCTTCACTAGGCATTTCGAAAACTTGTTCCTCGCCGCTATGCAGGAGCTTGGGACAGTATGTTCCTCTTCTTTCTTCCCGTCTTCTAGCTCTTCAGCTCCTCCACTCTGCTGTCCATTTCTTCATTGATCTTCTTTAGCTGAGACCGTAGATCCTTGCGCTGAACCTTGAGGTCCAAGAATCGAGTCTTGAGCTTCTCCACCTTAATAATCTAGGTGGTGCCTGCCTTATGAATGGCTGGCATCTCCAAGGGCTCGCTTTCGTGTGGCTTCTTGCGTTTGGGAGTGATCTCCAATACATCACAGCCGAACTCATCGCCAGTTAGTCGTTCTTCAAGTTCTTCAATATCGGTCTCTATCCAGTCCAGCTGCGAGATTATTGTTTTCTTGGGCTTCTCGAAAGCGTTGATTCCTTTCTTCAACCATTCAACCTTGGCTGGCAGCTGTTGAAATTCGTGGAACGCTGGCAAGTCGAGACCCAGAGAATGAATGACTTCAGTTGGAACTAGGTCGTCGGTTTCAGTACAAATAAAGGTCATGTCATTAAATGCGCAATCCATTTGCATTTGCAGCTTGTAGTTCTTTCCGAGCAGGTCACGCGCGACTTTATTATCGACAGCCCGGTTGATGGGGGCCACGATTTAATGAGCCGAACAGCGTCTCATGTAATCTTCGGTGACGGCAACTCGCGCGGAATTGGAGTCAAAGATGCCAGGAAGGTCCATTAAAACTGCACCAGTTGCCAAGGCTGGGGCTTTGGTGTATATTCGCACAACACGCACAAGAGGCCAAAGCCCGATGCCCTGGTTGGCGGTGTCAGTGTCGCTCGCAGAGTCTGGGTGTTCAGCAGCATCTTGTTTCTTAGCAGACTTCTTGTGTCGGCCTCGTTTCCCTTGCTGCCAATATAGGATTTTAGTTTGGTAGAGAATGCTTTAGGGTCGCCTCCCTCAAAGCCCATAGTAGTCCCCAGGAGATCAGTGACTCTCTCGCTCGCCATCAAGTTAGCAACGGATGCGTTCAAAATGTCTTTGGGTGTCAACATGGGGCAGATGGCCTTGATCTTGTCAAGCGCCACCGCTGCATCGGAATGTTTGGGGATTGCACCTCGAGTAACTTCTTCGTGGTGGTCAAGGAGCTCTGCAAACAAGGCTTCCAATTCGCGTTCCCACTCATGTCGCTTGATGAATTCGACTTCTGCTCTGTACTTCGTGGCTCCTTGGTTGTAGGAGATCTCCGTTGCAACGGCAGTAGAAGCACGCATGCAGTTTGTAGACAAGACATTCTTCTCATCTAAGATCGCGTTGATGAGTGACGACTTTCCTGCGCCAGTGCTTCCAACTAGTCCGATGATGATCTTCTCCGTACAGGCATACTTTTGGATCCGCTCAATCTCAGCATTCCAGTCTGCCTCAGTGCCGAAGGCATCCGATCCTGCGAAAACGGCATATAGCTTTTTCAATATCTCAACTCCTTTACCCACAGCGTTCTCCAAGGCGACGATTTCTTCATTCTCGGGAGTCTTGATATCACACCCCAGAGGCGACTCCTCGACCGAGTCCGCCATGGCGACATCCTCGTCTGGAAGATCAGCTCCCGGTTGGTCTCGGATCTAGTCTCGGATCTGGTTCTGGTTCGCCCTGATCAACAAACATGGACTCAGGAACGACATGATGATCATCAATCTCCTCCTTAACCACAATTTTATGTGGAACATGCGATTCGCTGTCGACATTGTCAACCAAAGCTTTGAAATCGGCAACTGAATCCCGTCAGTCAAGTCTCAAACCAGACCAGAATAAAGCACACTCACAATCAACACAAGAGATCATCTCAGCCCTCCCCTGATCGACACCCGCATAATACTTTTCATACAAGCTTTTCAGAGAACCTTCATAGTCCGCATATATCCAATCCCAACCTTTTGTTTCAAGATACTTGACACGGTCAATGTACAGCTCCCGCAACCTAGGGGTGATACAAGTTCAGATGGCCTTGAAGTCAGGGCAAGCAGGTCCTTCGCTATAATTAGCTTCCACACCTAACCACAAGTACGATATTCAAGCGGGATGTGAGACGAAACACTTACTATCCACCTGACCCTCCCAGCACCGTGCATGTTTCGCAGTCTGCTCAGTCACGAAATGCAACTCAGCAAATTGCAGAACGTCTATCTCTGACTGCTGGCTCTGGGGTTCTTCCTTGGGAGCCCGGGACACCGATCTCGGTCTCGAGCGAGATCGCGTTGCTCCATTGTTAAACCGTCCCAGCGACCTCACGAAGAAACCTCAATGAAGTACTGCAACACAGCATACAAGAAGCACCAGATAATGAAGATAAAGACTGCTATCAAGGAAATGTAGAAGATCCAGTAGACGAGGAGAAAGAGGGAGCGGAACGCGAAGGTCAAGATAGTAAACATAGTTAGTTGGGGGGGGG